>NW_018734966.1:0-71159 GCF_002204515.2 Aedes aegypti | reverse complement strand
TTAGCAGTAATTGATCCCCAAGAAATTCTTCGAACTGCGGAAATGTAGTTGTTACCATAAATCGGTGTCAAGGGATATCCAAGCGTCTGCCGCATGCAGACACAGTGCTGAACAAAAATGTAACACAATCCGGTGCTGCATCTCCAACCGGTCGATTTTGGAGCAACACCAGACACGCTGACTATATGCCAACTGCACCCGCGTTGTCGTCCATGTCGTGACATGCGGATTCCTCCTTACATCCACACGAAGAACCCGAACGGGAAGGTTCAAGGAACTGCATCTCGTGCCACCTCAACGAACCTCTCCATCCTCGTGAGTCGAATCGGAACTCGTTCAGTGTAGGTTTTCATTCACCGGAGAAGTGTGGCGCTTGGAAAGTAAGTGAAAAAAGCGCCGGCCAGAAAGCAATAAATATTCGTCAGTGACAGTGCGGTGTCTCGTGCCTGCTGCTTCTGACTGCTAGTTCTTACGACTAGTTCTTCGCTTCAAAACCCCAAGTAAAGGCATGGAATATATTTAGCTGTAAATGATTTTGCATTTAAGGGATACATTATTCAACATTATATGAGTTTTAAGATACTCAATAAATTTCTTCAAATATTAGGAAGTTCTCCAAGCTTTACAGAAGCTTCAATAAAAATATATTGATACTGCTGACATCCAGGAACAAGTCTTCCTGACTTCCACGAAGAAGTCTTTCTGACTTCCAGATAGAAGTCTTCCTATTTTCCAGACATAAATTTTCCTGACTTACAGGAAGAAGTCTTCCGGACATCCAGGATGAAGTCTACCTAGCATCCAGTAAGAAGTCTTTCTGACTTCCAAGAAGAAGTCTTTCTGACATCCAAGAAGAAGCCTTCCTGACTTCCAGGAAAAAGTCTTCCTGATTTCCAGAAAGTCTTCCTGACTTCCAGAAAAAAGTACTCCTGACTTTCAAAAAGAAGTATTCTTGACTTCCAGAGTCCAGAGTCCAAAAAAAGTTCCAGCCATTCAGGAAGAAGTCTTCCTGATTTCCAGAAAGAAGTCTTCCTGACTTCTAGGAAAAAGTTCGAGCCATTCAGGAAGAAGTCTTTCAGACTTTCAGGAAGAAGTCCTGCTGACTTCCAGGAAGAACTCCTCCTGACTTCCAGGCTGGAATTCTTCCTAAGAAGTCTTCAGTACTTCCAGGAAGAAGTTTTCCTGACTTCCAAGATTAATTCTTCTGACTTCTAGGAAAAAGCATTCCTGACTTCCAGGAAGAAGTCTACCTAACATCCAGGAAGAAACTTCCTGACCTTCAGGAAGAAGTATTGTTAACTTCCAAGAAGAAGTCTTCCTGACTTCCAGTAAGAAGTCTTACTGCCTTCCAGAAAAAAAAAGTACTTCTGACTTCCATAAAAAGTCTTCCTGACTTCCAGGAAGAAGTGTTTCTAACATCCAGGAAGAAGTCCTCCTGACTTCCAGGAAGAAGTTTTCCTGACTTCCAGGAAGAAGTCTTCCTGATTTCCAGAAAAAAAGTACTCCTAACTTCCAAGAGAAGCCTTCCTGACTTCCAGAAAGAAGTATTTTTGACTTCCAAGAAGAAGTCTTCCTTACTTCCAGGAAGAATTTCTCCTAACTTCCTTGAAGAAGTCTTCCTGAGTTCCAGAAAGAAACATTCTGATTTCCATGATGAAGTTCTCCTGACTTCCAGGAAGAAGCTTAAGCTATTCCGGAAGAAGTATTGCTGACTTTCAGAAAGAAGTATTTTTGACTTCCAAGAAAAAGTTTTACTCACTTTCAGGAAGTAGTCTTCCTGACTTCCAGTAAAAAGTCTTCCTTACTCCCAGGAATTAGTATTTCTAACTTCCAGCAAGAAGAAGGCCTGACTTCAAGAAAACTATCTTCCTGTATTTCAGAAAGAAGTCTTTCTGACTTCCAAAAAGAAGTCTTCCTGCCTCTCAAGATAAAGTCTTCCTGAGTCTTAAGTTTAGTAAACAGGATGTTTTCTGACATTGAAGGCTTCAGACCGCGAAAAAGAAAATTATGAGACATCTACCGAAGAAATTACTAAGTCGTCTGAGAGGTATATTAATGTTCTTTTAACACAAACAACTCAACTAAAATCAATTTCTCCAAGTTTCTTGGAACACATTTTGAAATCAAATATTTTGGAAAAATCCTCTTATGGGCCAGAAATTCTCACAGCCTTCTAGGGTATCCCCATTTAAAATCTGAAATCTTCCTTCAGAGCTCACAAAGAGAAATTAGGGTAGGTGTACCAGTTATGGCCATGGTGGTTCCCTATTTCGCCATACGTGATAACTTAAATTTATTCACATTAAGAAAAATTTTGTGTGTGTTAGGAGTAAGATAAAGAATGTATCTTGATGTTTAAACATTCAAAAATATTAAAAATGTGAAACCTATCGACATTTTACATATGGCCAAATAGGGAACCACTATGGCCATAACTGGTACACTTTCCCTACCACCATTCCTGATGGCTAGCATAATTCTCGTTAGCAAGATATCGTGCAAAGTTTATACACCAAACAGTCACCTCCGATTGCTCCAACTAATAGACAATATCAGAGAACGTCACACGGGTGTCACATGCTAAAACACACACACGATATCGCCATCAGCCATACCTTCATTTGTGTATACCGTCAGTTGCGCTCTCGTCCTCCTCGGCAAGATACACATGCCAGGAAACGAATACACCTCGGTGTCACAGTCACCGGAGGCCAAATAGGCATTGCTTTCTCCGTAGCAGTAGTAGCTGCCAGTACTTAGTTGTGATGAAGTACTTTTCTTCGACGAGAACTCGGAAAACCACATTCCGATACGGCAACGCTCTGCACACGTGGCACATACGGACAAGGACACGACACCGAGAACTGCCTCTGTGTATCCAAAGCAAGTCAGCCACAGACAGAGAACTGGGCGAATAAACAAATATAAACATGTTTGTAGCTGACGGCGAAAACATCATTTTGTGATAAAATTATTATGATAATGTTTTATGGTAGTTCTGACTCTGGGATCTGTCCTCCTGACGGGGTTCTGCCATTTGGAGTAAATATCGAGTATGGAATCACTGCTCTGTGGGTGTCGCAAGCACCGCCAGCGAGGAACAGTGTTGTTACTCTTCATTTTTATTTGGTTTTGCAAATATTCATAAACACCGAATATGTGGATGAGGGTTTTTCCAATCCTCGGGTTGTGGGAATATCTTCGCTTCTCGTTACGAAAGGTTTATCCCCATTCAACCAAGACTCGTTCCTATGAGACATTGCTTTTAATGTACAACCTATAATATTAGATAGGTTTCATTCATTGTAAGACATAATATACACAATAAATGTAAAATATCGTGTTTCAAGCAAGACGGAGTACCGGAACAAAAACGGAAGGATTACTGTATGATTCACAATTACTACAACATGTCTTTTCTGAATTGTTAATTTTTTTTTTCAACCGACATCCACGATGATATCGTCTGCACATTTTGAACTTTGATTTACACAGCAAGTTTTTTTCATACTATATCGCCACAAATAAAAAAAAAGAGTTGGATTTAGTTCAATTTCTATAGAGCATTTAAAGTGGAAATTTTCGTCATCAAACAGATATTACAATGAGCTGACATGTGCAGGGAACGCTATGGGAACATCTTGACAGATGGAAGTTATCGATAGGTGGAAGCATCACTACAATGAAAACTTGAATGATCTCGAATAACACAGAGTATACTAATGTGGCAAGTCAGAGCAATAGGAGTGAAGACCCAGTAGTCAAACCATGGACTGCACAGTTTTGTTTTAGTGTCCGCGAATGGAGAGATGCATGAGTTAGATTGTACAATTTATGTTAAGTGAATTCGACAATGAACTATGGTCTCAAAAATGTTTCATGTTTTCAACCAGGTGAAATTGAACAAAGTCAAGAAAAAGTGTTGTGAAAACCCAATCCAAGAAAACTTTGTGATATCCTTGGTAAATTTCTAAAGAACTCCTTTAAACAGCTCTCAACTAAAATTCTTGAGAAGTTTTTTGGAAGTTATTACATATGTTTTATGGGCACTAAATTCAATGGAATAAATAGAAGCGATAACTTATTTCTTATAGTTGTTTTTAATTGGTCAGATAATCATGTTGTGAGCCTCATGATAAAGGTAGTCATTTAAATTATTATCTTTATTCAGGAGATTTTCAGCTCTTGGAAACATGGCAGAGGTTTATATGATGCTTATTAAAAAATGAGATAGTAAGCGCGGGTAAAGTTAACTCATACTACGAGTTCTGCAAGTTTTCGAACATATGTCTAGAAAAATTCTTAGAAAATCGATTTAACAATCCAAAATAAAAATCTTGAGGAATTTCTAATGCACTTATTCAGTGGTTTCCAACCTTTTTGAAGCTGTGACTGTCTTTGAGGATCTTCGAACACCTCGAAAACCCTTTAAGAGGGATATTCTTAAAATCAATGTTATTGTAAACTTTGCGAAGATCTCAGGATAATTCAACAGATATACTATAGCTTAAAATTGCACTTGCTTTCCACCAGATACAATGCAAGATTTCTGCTGTTATCAATTGTACTGTCCATGTTTGCATGGTCAACGTAACCACCAGTACTATTTTTACTTAGAAAATGCGTCTTTGTACTCCCAGCTGCATTCTTGAATATTTCAACTACTCTGGTCGAATAATCTGTATATTTGCTGAAGATTGAAATTTATTTATTTTATTTATTTATTCCACATATTCAACCATGAAAGGTTGCATAGACTGTTTGTGACATCTGTATACTTTAACTTAAATACATGACAAGATTGCGTACACAAATTCATCATTAAGTACAAAACAAATACATAACAAATGGAATAAAAATAATAAACAACTAGAGCATAATTTCAGCAAACTACGGTTTCCAAACATTGCGTTGAACATGGCAGAATTCACGGAACCTAATCCTACTAGGCCAAGTTGATGCATACAGAGCAAGATCTTTCCATCTCCATTTCAAGACAACTTTAAAGGAAATATAATCCAATAGACTGCAATTCATTCTATTCTACACTAAACATTGACAAACCGTTGTTTCAATATCGTGCACAGACACGGCGTTATAAATATTTGTGAGCAACGACGAAAAACAATGATCATCAGGTGTGGCTTGTAGACTCTCGGTTTGATAATTTCGCTCACTTTCTACAACATTTCCGGAGCATTCATTTGATCCATTTGGCGGCTTAGCAGATGAGACGGACGGAGAGGTAGGCATCGTTGACATGCTTGACAAAAATGTGTCGTTTGGAACGATACGCATCCACAATAGATGATACTTGTATCTTTAGGTCAGCTAATTCGGTATGGATCGAATCATTTGTGATCAGTGATTTTTTCTGGGAATTCTTCCATTCGGTATACTCTGGTAAACATTCACCACACAGCCATATCATGCCTCTCGATAAAGCTCGTTGATCATCTCTACACATACCAGCACAAGCGATATGAAAAGATTTGCTACATGGTCCAGCACACTCAACATACAGTCCGAACTTAGTGGAGATACAAATAGCGCATTTTTTTTTTTGCATTTCACTATGTCTTCGCAACTTGACGAAATGATTTCGGTCATCTTACTAGCATGATATTTTCGAAATTGAGTTTTTCACCGAGAAACGTTAAGACTTTTAGCGAGATCGTGCGTTTCGGTAACTATAGTAAGACATCTCCATTGTCTGCTTCGTGATCTGTTCAAATTAAAAACTTCGTAATCTTCAGTAGCTCTGTCGATATTTCGGTCAGCATCCGCAAAGCCTACTGCGTTCGACCGCCGGTTAACTCTGGTTAACACCATCTAAAGAAGTGAGTGATCGTGGCGAGACGGAAAATAATCCGACATAAAACAAGAGAAACCTATTGTGGAGTGAATTTAATGACCTGCACCATTATCAGTTCAGCGTAGCGCAAAACAACGCCGATAAAAGTGAAAAGTGGAAGTGGTATAGCTTATATACAAAGCAGAGCGGCAACAGTTTTCGAACGAAAGGGAAGATCGTTTATTTTGCAATTATAATTGATGCCGCATAGGAGAAGACATAACGTCCACCACAATCAATATTAATTCGTCGACTTTTGGACACACAAAAACCAAAGCCCAGCATGAGTATCAAAGCGGAAAATAAGATCTCGCTGAAGATCGAGCCGTCTAAAAATAACATGATCAAATCTCCAAGTAAGTACAACGACATAATATCTACCAATTCCGGTGCAGCTGAAGACCTTCGGCTTTCCCGGAGTTCGGCGGGACATTTCATTCGCGCGCGATCATTCTTCAAGGCGGCAGACAGTGTATACCTCTTTGGATGTCGTCTCATAAAATGTAGTAGAGTGCGTTTATTTATTATTTTTGGCCGTCCAGTAATATTGCACGTTGATGCAGATTTTTTCCTCGTTCTGTGCTGCGTTCAGGTTTTTTTTTTGGAAGTGTTTTCGTCGCAGTTCTTGTTGTATGTTGCTGTTTCCCCGGCTTTGTACTTGTTGTAGTCCTACTGAAGTTATTTATTGGTGTAGAGACCTCTTCGGGTTTGATCTCGCTCTCCTTCTTGTTGGTGTGTTGGCTAACCAGAAAATCAAGAAGAAGCACTGTAGCGTGTCTTCTAACAACCGAGGAGACGCTGGGAGTGAAAATAATAAAACATTCATCAAAGCAGTGTGTTTGCAGTGAGAGATTTGTAGAGAGGAAGCACATACGAAGAGAGCAGTGCAAACATGCCGCAGTGGGCTAAATATGGTAAACAGACTAGAATTTGAGTGTGATTTAGAGTATCCCAGAATTTATGAACACTCATTTAAAGTTAAAAAATAAATAAATACAGTAATGTCCCGATTTTGTCTGCCCCATTCTGAATTTTGGGTTGACAAATTCGGAAAAGAGCTAAAATCGGTAAAAATTTTTTCGACTGGTTTCAAGTTTTATTTTAACTTAAGAACTTGGTTTTAAAATAAACATTGTGTTTTTTGCTTCAATTTTCTATGTACCGCGATGCAAGGTAACATTGATCAGTTTCATGAATAATCATTGAAAATTTCATATTTCAAAATTTTGGTCTTTAGATGATTGTATAGACGTGACCAAGGTCATAATTGACTTTATGCACCCAATATTGCCAGTATAGACGAGGAGTTGTGTTTGATCCTTCGACCTTGATGCTTGCTCCTGCGGGGGCCGGCGATGAGGACAGGATCAAACATGTCGCGCGTCGGTCGAGTGAAAGTGAAAAAGTGGCGTGATCGCTTAGTTGTGTTTGATCCTTCGACCTTGACGTTTGCTCCTGCGGGGGCCGGCGATGAGGGCAGGATCAAACATGTCGCGCGTC
Source organism: Aedes aegypti (assembly GCF_002204515.2). NCBI lineage: Eukaryota > Metazoa > Arthropoda > Insecta > Diptera > Culicidae > Aedes > Aedes aegypti. Next base: position 63,805 of record NW_018734966.1, on the reverse strand, counting down.
GGTCGAGTGAAAGTGAAAAAGTGGCGTGATCGCTTAGTTGTGTTTGATCCTTCGACCTTGACGCTTGCTCCTGCGGGGGCCGGCGATGAGGGCAGGATCAAACATGTCGCGCGTCGGTCGAGTGAAAGTGAAAAAGTGGCGTGATCGCTTAGTTGTGTTTGATCCTTCGACCTTAACGCTTGCTCCTGCGGGGGCCGGCGATGAGGACAGGATCAAACATGTCGCGCGTCGGTCGAGTGAAAGTGAAAAAGTGGCGTGATCGCTTAGTTGTGTTTGATCCTTCGACCTTGATGCTTGCTCCTGCGGGGGCCGGCGATGAGGACAGGATCAAACATGTCGCGCGTCGGTCGAGTGAAAGTGAAAAAGTGGCGTGATCGCTTAGTTGTGTTTGATCCTTCGACCTTGATGCTTGCTCCTGCGGGGGCCGGCGATGAGGGCAGGATCAAACATGTCGCGCGTCGGTCGAGTGAAAGTGAAAAAGTGGCGTGATCGCTTAGTTGTGTTTGATCCTTCGACCTTAACGCTTGCTCCTGCGGGGGCCGGCGATGAGGACAGGATCAAACATGTCGCGCGTCGGTCGAGTGAAAGTGAAAAAGTGGCGTGATCGCTTAGTTGTGTTTGATCCTTCGACCTTAACGCTTGCTCCTGCGGGGGCCGGCGATGAGGACAGGATCAAACATGTCGCGCGTCGGTCGAGTGAAAGTGAAAAAGTGGCGTGATCGCTTAGTTGTGTTTGATCCTTCGACCTTGATGCTTGCTCCTGCGGGGGCCGGCGATGAGGACAGGATCAAACATGTCGCGCGTCGGTCGAGTGAAAGTGAAAAAGTGGCGTGATCGCTTAGTTGTGTTTGATCCTTCGACCTTGACGTTTGCTCCTGCGGGGGCCGGCGATGAGGGCAGGATCAAACATGTCGCGCGTCGGTCGAGTGAAAGTGAAAAAGTGGCGTGATCGCTTAGTTGTGTTTGATCCTTCGACCTTGATGCTTGCTCCTGCGGGGGCCGGCGATGAGGACAGGATCAAACATGTCGCGCGTCGGTCGAGTGAAAGTGAAAAAGTGGCGTGATCGCTTAGTTGTGTTTGATCCTTCGACCTTGATGCTTGCTCCTGCGGGGGCCGGCGATGAGGGCAGGATCAAACATGTCGCGCATCGGTCGAGTAAAGTGAAAAAGTGCCGCGTTCGATAAGTTCTTTTTGATCTTTCGACGTTGACGCTTGCTCCTTGGCAGTGCGTCAAGAAAGCCCGAGCAGTCGTCAGTTGTTTTCCCTCTCGGGACGCGCGCCTATTTTCTCTGTGTGTTTTCATATAGCCGAGCAAACGAGTGAAGCTGAAAGTGGATTGTTGCTGCTCAAGGATGACGGATCAATTGGTGAGCTCGTTTCATGCTACTATATCTAATCTATAAAATATGTATGATTGCACCTTTAATAATTTTTAAACAAACTATGAAATGTTCGTCACTGTGAGTGTCGACATAAACTCTGATTCATAAATTATTTACGTCAAATTTTTTTTACTCAAAACACCTTTTTCCTTTTACTTTTATTTTTGTAATTAAAAAAAAACTTTGAATGGTTCGACACTACGAGTGTAGACTTGCGAAAGGTTCACTTTATTCAACAAACTTTGATAAGTTCGTCACCTCAAGTGTCGGCATAATTTTTCTCTACATAGATATTGTTCACACCAAATAGAAAATTTTATATTTACATATAAGCATATTTATAGCTCACAAATAATTATTTATCATGGTCTAATCACTTATCAAAGTGAATCCTGTGACCCAACGATCCTCCCCATTAACAAACATCCCTCCCAGTAACCTTTGTGGAGATGCAGAGGCAAACACGGTCTCCAAATAGCAAAGGTTACACACTAACATTCCTTCCCCCAATCCCACCTGACTGCAAGGACGTGGCCGGCGCCGTTATTGACCATGTATAAATAGAGGCACTGAATTATGCACACTGAAGAAGATTTTGGCCAATCCCAGCCGATCTTCTAGTTGATTCTTTGTGCATTTTCACTGACCTCGGTCAATCACGGAATAGCAACCATTGATATGTGTAGTCAGTCTAAGCTAAGCTAAGCTAAGCTGAGAAACGTTAAGACTTTTAGCGACTCGCAATTAACTCACGATCTTAATAATATTCACAACAATAAACATTAAAAAATAGCGGATAATATCGGAAGAAACGCAGCCAGCAATCAAACAGAATTCAACGCACACACAGATTTCAAAGGTTGACTGGGATTTATTACTTATTTTTTCCATCTACGAACGCATACGTCGTTTAATCCATCCAATCAGTACGTTTGACGAGCGATTATATGGATGAATTGGTGTGAACACCTTGTCACTGTTCTAGCAACCTGGTTTATACGCTAAACATTGAATTAACACTCTGCAAACCGGGTGTATCTTCAAATAAGTTGGTGTATGTGCATATTTCAATCCGTTTTTTTTCATATAGTTCAAATATTTCAGAACAAATAAACGCTATTAGCAGGTCCAACTAATGTTTTATTAGGTAAAGAATGCATAGAAATGAAAAAAAATCATTTTGGTCATATTGGTCACACTTACACTCCCGTGCAAAAGTTTGGGTTCACTCCCTTAAGAACATACAAAAGTGTTCTGTCCATATCTCTATGATTACACGTCTAATTGAAACTCTTCAAGTCGCATTCGAAAGGCAAAGAGTTCTTCTTACTTCGTATGTATTTTTCCAAAAATATGTTCCGAATATTGTATACCTTATTTTCTCTTAAAGTTGTTACATTTTTCAAAAAACACACTGAAAAATCATATCTAATTTCCTCAGCATTGGAACGCCCAAAATTTTAAATCAAAGTGTCATTAGAATCGTAATCTGATATTCTTTGAAGAGACCCCACGAAATTTTGGTGGAAAAATCTGGAAAGTATTTAAAATCAATGAAACAGTCAGTCAAGTCATCGTGCAAAAGTTTGGGTTCACCCCTCAGTATGATGCAAATCGTGCAAAAGTTTGGGTTCATCTGAGCCGCACGCACATCATTTTTGTCAATATCTCTTCCATTTTTCAACCGATTTTAATAGTTTAAAGATTTTTTGAGCGCAAATTATGGCGCGTACATGATTGGTTTGAAATTTCACATATTTAAGTAAGTTAAGGTGAACCCACACCCCTTTTGCACGATACACCATACTGAGGAGTGAACCCAAACTTTTGCACGATGACTTGACCGACTGTTTTTGAATACTTTTCAGATTTTTTCGCAAAAATTTCGTGAGTTCTCCTCAAAGAATATAAGATGACGATTATAATGACACCTTGTTTTAAAATTTTGGTCAATCCAATGCTGAGGAAATTAGCTATGTTTTTTCAGTGTGTTTTTTGGAAAATGTCACAACTTTAAGTAAAAATTTAGAATGTAAAAGTTCAGTTCATTAAAAGTAACTCTTTGCCTTTCGAATGCGGCTTAGAGAATTTCAATTGGACGTGTTATCACAGAGATATGGACTGAACAGTTTTGCATGTTTTTTAGGGGGTGATCCCAAACTTATGCACGGGAGTGTACGTTGACTATGCAAGTATGGGTGTATAAATCCATCAATAATCGAATCATGAACCTGAAAAGTATCAATCAAAGATAAAAGTTATGTTATGCCAAGAGGGCGAAGAATTATTTGGGCACCTCTATGATTCAATATGACATTGGGGATTTTTTCGATCATGTTGTCTGAACCTCAACAAGAAGATGCGCTTACGAGAATAATTATCACAAAATGTGAGCTTAGTAGCTTTCAGCATAACTCTTGCAAAGATAAATTAACAGTGATAGGAACAATATATGTTCCCATAGAAAGAAAGAAAAATCCAAGTAAATTTCAGCGTAAGATCATGCACATAAAGGAAATGCTAGATTTGTCGCAAATTTACATGACACATCGTGTAAAATTACATCAACATCATGTCAATTTATGCGAATTGTCGTGTAAGCGGTTAGAGCCCATGCTAGATCACACGATGTATAGCGGAAATTTACATGATGTTATTGTAATTTGACACGATATGACGAGCATTCCCTTCATGTGCATGATTTTACGCTGAAATTTACATGGATTTTTCTTTCTGTGTACTTGAGAACAACCTAGTAAAAATTCCGCCAGCAATTCGTCAAGGATATTCCCAGGAGTAAATTGGAAATTTTCACAAAGTATCCTTCAACAAGATATTGTCAGGTATCCTGCTCTGGAAGCTGTTGAATATTTTAACGACTTCATGCTGAGGCTCTTAAGAGCAGATGATCGTACCCTCGATCTGCTCTCGACAGTTTTAAAAACTTTACTAAAAGAATAAGGCAGTATTTTCCAGTGCTACTGTGTTCTACCTGTTGCTCTTTCTTCGATCCTTTTTTGGACCCGTGCCTTCGATTTTTCGTTGGACCCGTTAGCGAAAGCTAGCAGTGGTAATCCTTCTTGAACACCATCTTGGAAAAAATTCTCTAAGGAGGTCTCTTCGTTTATTCACTAAGCATGGTTGCAATCACGCAAAAAAGGAAGCGTGAATCTCTGAAATCACAACTTTCTTCTAAAAAAGTGGGTTTCTAAACTGTCATCAAATGTGGCAAGAATGGAACAAAGGACGTTTCTCCGGAATGCGCGCTTTCTTCCAAAAGTGAAATGGTTAATGTTGATAATTGCATCGATACGAACATCAAATCGAAGCATTCTCTACCCTAGGCTTTTTGATTCGAGTGGAGAAACAAAGAATGCCGCCCCTCATGGTTCGTTTTTCCGAATTTGGAGAATTTAGGCAGATGTTAAACTCCATTATGGGAATCAATGTTTCCTTCAAATCGAAAGGAGACTGGTGGTTTTGATGGAAACACTTAAAGATCGCGAACTTCTTCTCAAACATCTTAAAGAGAAGAAGCACACATTTTTTGATTATGTGGATACTATTGAACGATTGTTCCAAGTCGGCTTGAAAGGTCTCTCAAGTGACTATAAGTCACCCGAAGAGATCAAAAATGGAATAAATGATTTACTTGTATTTTGTCCAGTCCAAGTAATCATTAAAAAAGAGAACCCAATCTGTCATACTTCGAAAAAGGCTTTCTCAAGAATACTTTTAAGTTGACATCAACAAAAAGGATCTAAACAATATTGAAGCTTTAGAAGAACAAGACTTATGTTCGATGTCCGTGTGACATGGGAACATTTCCAAAAACCTGGAGGAAATTTCCAGAACCCCACTCAGTGTCGTCGGTGCCAAAACTGGGGTCATGGTACCAAACATTATCGCATGGATGCTATATGCATGATTTGCGGAGGTTCCTCTCACTTTAATGACGTCTGTTCTATGAAGGAAGGTACCAAGAATTTTGTATGGCAATTTGCGGGGGCAACCATAAGTCTAACTTTTGGGATCGCCCTTCGCGTAAACGAATCGTCGAGGCCAGTACCAGGCAGATGATCAGCAACGTTTTTCGTTCCCAGAATTCCCGAGACAGAATTTTCAAGAATGCTCATTTTTCAGTTAAAGAAGGTTAAGAAGGTTTCAAGGTGAAGATGAATCGAAGCCAAAGTTCAAATTTTCAAGAGCACGGATCTGGAGAACCAAACAGCCGTTTGAGCTGAAAACCTAATCGATTGATCACCACCAGCTGGTGAAGGTCATCTTCACCTTAAAACCTTCTTAGTTCGGAAGTCATTCTAATGATGGTGCTAGTCGGCAAATATTTTATTAGTCTATATTGAAGTCCAGTGATGAAAAATATGGTATCTTCTAAAAAGACTAAAGGAGATATTTTTTCCAAAAAAAACTTATTAGTTGGGAATTGCTTCTATGTGCGAATCATCAAGGAAACAACCAATAAGAAATTGGTCTGCCTATACCAAAATAATGGATACTTACTATCGAGTCGAAAACAATAGATTATTTTGGATGCAATGCTCCTTACACTTTTCGATGAAATTTGACAACATTAATTGAAAGCAAAAAAAATATATGTTTTCTAGACGTCGAATGTAGAGGATGATCTTTTGAAGGGAGTGAAGAACGGGAAAACTGACAAATTGACTTATCCATTCATGAACTGAACTCACTCGGTCCAAGAATTGTGACATTTTAACGGGCACGCTTCCATATGCTCCCCAGAAGGCTATCCCTTATTTTTCGAAAATGCGAAATGTTATAAGTTTGTTTAAGTTTTGTGCTCGTTTTGGTAAGAAAAAAATTGAAGTTCGTACGAGAATGCTAAGTGGTCCCCCAACGGCCCTGAAGGTATTAAGGAGTGTATCGAAAAGTAGTCGCAAACATTCAAAACGGTATATCTCAGAGCATAGTGCATCTTTTTAAAAGCTTTTTTCATGCAAATCTTCATCATGTCATCAAATATTGAAGCAGCTAAAAAATATTGAATAATATGCAGTCCTCATATAAATACAACAAGATTTATAAAGCATGGAAAATAAAATCTTGCACAAAATTACATTTTTGAAGTGTCTTTTGAAGATTCGATGATTTGTATTGAACAAAATGTATATCAAACAAAATAGGATGAAAAGCTCATTCTATCGGAAAATATGTTTACCTTGTGAAGCACGTAAAAAGAAATTCAAAAAAATAAATTATTGCTCTAAAAAAGCTCAATTATTGGAACAAGGTCGGTTTTAGAAAGTCACTTTAGTTTAACCTTCATCCAGCCAACATACTTTTCACATGCTAAAAACACACTAAAATGTGCATAACTTTTTTGTTTATCGATGGATTTTGTTGAAATTTTCAGAACTTACCGAAAAACTCTTCTAGTTTATGGTCCAGGAAACTTGAGAATATGGTCCACGTGGTTCCGGAGTTATTCCGGATTGTCTTGGGGTACCAAAATTGGCCACATCGTCCATTCAACGGATATCTCAAAACCCAGATGAGCTAGAAGGTTGGTGCCTTCGGCAAAGTTGTTCAGCAGACTAAGGGCTATCCGTTAGTCAAAATATTCATTGGGAATTTATCCGCTAGGTGGCGCTAGCTACAAATTTTCTTCAATCTTCTATATCTCAAGATCCTGATGAGCTAGAAGGTTGGTGTCTTCCGCGAAGTTGTTAAGCAGACCCAGATCTATTTGGCAGTAACAATCTTAATTGAGAATAAATCTGCTAGGTGGCGCCAGTTACAATTTTTCTTCAATCTTCTATATCTCAAGATCCTGATGAGCTAGAAGGTTGGTGTCTTCGGCAAAGTTGTTCAGCAGACCAAGAGCTATTCGGCAATAATAATCTCAATTGGAAGTTTATCCGCTAGATGGTGCTAGTTACAATTTTTTTCAATCTTCTATATCTCAAGATCCAAATAAGCTAGAAGGTTGGTTTCTTTGGCAAAGTTGTTCAGAAGATTGAGGGCTACAAATGAGGGCTACAAGCGACAAATCTAATTGGGAGTTAGTAACAAATTATCTCTAATTTTATATATCAAAAGTTAACAAGCAGATCAATGTTGGGTGGCTCCAGTTTGTCCTCGGCAGAGTTGTTCACATCGTGACGATAATTTTAAATTCTCATATTTTATGTTCGAGATTTTTCACGCTTGATTTATAACTTACGCAGCTCAACAGCCACAATAGTAGCTAGTAACCTCTCCTATACTCTGAATTTGGTGATCCTAAATAGCTAAAAAATGATTTACTAAACAGTTCAGAGTCTGATAGTGATAAATTTGATTCAAATTTTGTTCCCTAGATGTCACTAGTGATATTTTTATAAAACTTATCTAATTCAACAACATGATAAGCAGGAAGGTTAGTTTTTCGGCAAATAATATTCGATGGCTGAAATCTACCTAATAGGGATCAAGTTGGTTTGAGTTTTAGTGGCACTGCCGTATATTTTTTAAGAAGAATTTTATTCCAAGATCCTCGTACGCTAAAATATCGATCATTAAGCATTTTTTTTTCAAGCAACAAAAATCTTCCTTTAAAAAATTTAACGGAAATGTTATAGACAACGGTTTAAATGCCCAACTTGCTGCTCAACGCTAAAATTTAAAGTTGGAGCAATCTGAGTTCAAGTAAATGCTAAGGTAATAACAAATAATATCACTGATAACAAAACTTGTTGATTTTTTTTAGTTTTGAGTTATTAAAAACTTCCATCAGTTATCGATATCGAAAACATTAATTTACTGGGATTGTGTGAAAAATTATTTCCATGAATAATCAAAATGCACCGGAATACCGGAAAAAACGATACTTAACGCCCAATGCTTATATATGTAGGTCTTCGTTCAACCAATAGAACTGGATTACGCGATCGAAACGAACCCACTTTATTCTCACTGCCAGCAGCTGACTCGCACCTAGGCAAATCAACAACTACTGCTCTAGTCCAAATTATATTTACTTCACATATCCCATCGATGCACACTTCATTAGGCATGTTCAATTTCTATTTCCACATATATGTGCAAATAAATTGAAAAGTTATATAGAATAATTTTGTATGGCAAAATTAGTCTGATAAATTATGAAAAATATATTCAGGAAAGTATTTTTAGTACCGGTTGTACATAATGGAGAAAAACAAAATTCCTCACAAACGTCTATTTCAAACAAACGTTTTGATATTTTAAGATGAATTGTTAATAAGATTTGCAACTGCTCAAAAATCCTTGATCTGCTTAACAACTATGATGAAGACATTAACCTTCTAGCTTATCAATATCTCGTGATATAGGAGATTGAAGAAAATTTGTTACTAGTGCAAGCTAGCGAATAATTTCCTAATCACTACCAGATAGCTCTTGATCTACGAAACGACTTTGCCGAAGACACCAACCTTCTAGCTCATCGGGATCTTGAGATATAGGAAATTGAAGAAAAAATGTAACTGGCGCCACCTAGCGGAGAAATTCTCAACTTATTTCGTTATTGCCAGATAGCCCTTAGTCTGCTGAACAACTTTGGTGAAGACACCAACCTTCTAGCTCATCAGGATCTTGAGATATAGATGTTTGAAGAAAAATTGTTACTAGCGCCACCTTGCGGAGAAATTCTCAACTAGTTTTGTTATTGTCAGATAGCCCTTAGTCTAATAAACAACTTTGCCCAAGACACCAACCTTCTAGCTCATCGGGATCTTGAGATATAGAAGATTGAAGAAAAATTGTAACTAGCGCCACCTAGCGGAGAAATTCTCAACTAATTTTGTTGTTGCCAGATAGCGCTTAGTCTGCTGAACAACTTTGCTGAAGACACCAACCTTCTAGCTCATCAGGATCTTGAGATATAGAAGATTGAAGAAAAATGTAACTAGCGCCACCTAGCGGATAAATTCCCAATTAAGATTGTGACTGACGGATAGTCCTTAGTTTGCTGAACAACTTTGCCGAAGACACCAATTTTCTAGCCCATCTGGGTTTTGAGATATCCGTTGAATGGACGATGTGGCCAATTTTGGTACCCCAAGACAATCCGGAATAACTCCGGAACCACGTGGACCATATTCCCAAGTTTCCTGGACCATAAATTAGAAGAGTTTTTCGGGAAGTTCTGAAAATTTCAATAAAATTCATCGAGAAACAAAAAAGTTATGCCCATTTTAGTGTGTTTTTTGCATGTGAAAAGTATGTTGGCTGGATGAAGGTTAATCAACTTTTGAAGCTCTGTCATATACAGTGGTAATTATAAAGAATAAAATTTTTTCTTACATTACTTCATAAATATGCAAAAAAACTTTTCCAATAAAAAAACATTTTTTATTCATTACAACCATTCGATATTACCATTAACGTGTAGAAAGAAAAAATCAAAAAACCAGGTCCTTGAAAATCGACTTTTTTCGATTTTTGTATTTGCTCTCAAATGCTTGTTAATGAATTTTTCAAAATATTTTTTACACTATGTCATGAGAGTTGTGGCACAGAATATATTAGCATAAACAAAAATATTTTTTTCTAAAAATTTTACACATTTATTAACATATCAATTTTTTCAGAGGTGTGCAAGATTTTCATCGACATCTGTTAGTAATTTGCATAATTATCATGCAAAATGCTTTTTTATTGAAACAATATCACCACATCATCATTTTAAATACATTGTTAAGCATTTCTGATCAAAAAATTATTTGTAGGTTCAACCCATTATTTTTGAGACTGTTTTGAAAGTTTGCGACTACTTTTCGATACACTCATCTACGTCTAATGACCCTGAGCGCCAAATCGAGCTCGCTGCTCTAGTGTACGCAACATGAGTACGTAACGCCACTAGTAACAAATTGATAATCAGCATAGAATTTTAAGTAAAATAATATTTTATACTGTGGATATCTTCATAACACTGTACGCTGACATGAAATTCAGAACTACAAATAAAACAACCTTCCATGCTGATTATCAACGCGTGCAGAACAACTTGTTACTGGTGGCTTTTCGTACTCATGTTGCGTACACTAGAGCAGCGAGCTCGATTTGGCGCACGGGGTCATCTAGGCCTAATCCCTTCAGGGCAGTTGGGGGACCACTTAGCGTACCCGTACCGACTTCAATTTTTTTCTTCCCAAAACGAGCACTCTACAATGACGAACCTATAACATTTCGCATTTTCGAAAAATAAGGGACGGCCTACTCTAGTGTTAAAAATCTTAGACTGCGTGGATTCGGTTCTATCGTTGGATAAGATCATATGCATCAGTTATGCAGTAACATCAACGTTATATGCGAATAATGTTGACTTTAAATATTTACGCCTGTAAAGCTTGTAATAGTTGAGGTATAATATTTGACTGTCATTGGGCTGAAGGACTAACTTTTGTTTAGCACTAACGAAATTCTGATATTGTCAAATATATATTTGGATCGCTGTCAGATCCGAGCCACATTGTATACTAATAACTTGACTCAGAAAAAATATTTTGATAGTTATGTTCTCGATTCTACCCCATTACCCTGAATGCCATTAACCCGATTGTCATTAACCCGAATTCCAAAACACCGAATAATATTACCCCGAATTCCAATATCATGGGAAAATGTCATCAATGTTATCATGTCTAGTTAATTGTAAATTCGGGGAAATAGCTTTCGGGGTGATGGAATTCGGGATAATGGTGCTTTCAGGGTAATGGAATTCGGGGTGATGGCATTAGGGGAAATGGCATTCTGGGTAATGGGGTAGAATCATGTTCTCATGATCGATTGTCCGACATTTCCCCGAAAACTATTTCCCCGAATGCAATTTCCTCGAATGACGTTTTCCCGAATGAACTATTTCCCCGAAAATTGTTTTCCCGAATGTACCATTTCCCCGAAAAAATCGTTGTATAAATGACATACTAATAGCTATCCATGTTCCTGCTGCCAAAAATATTTAATGTGTAAGCTAATGTAAGATTAGACGAAAATTGATTAGTTTGTTATAGAAATCCATGTGTTTAAAGTTACGGATGTTCAAAATAATGTGCCACGAGCATTTGGCTCAAAACAACTAAGATTATCTTTTGTGATACCCTGATGAAAAAAGCGAGCACACGATAGGCAGTTTCATTTGAAGCGGTATTATTGGAGTATAGATATTTGGCTTATGAACATTTGGACGAATGCACATTCGGCTTAGTTTTGCCTTCTAAGAATAATTGGCTTATCTTTATATTTATACTGTTCCAATATTCAGTGACACTTAGCTGATAATCTTAAATTTCTCTTCTTTTAATAATAGGCTGTTTTTTGCATTGTTTCGCATTATTACACAAAGATGCCTTATTTGGCCAAACGTCTTCGTGCCATATGTCCACTAGGTTAAACGTAATTTCATTACACTTAGTGAATAGCTACAGTGAAACCATTGATCCTTAGAATCTATTATATTTTGCAATACGTAATAAGGCCTTGAGTCTTCCTTCTAGTCTTTTCCCCCCCTGAAATCAATATTAGTTTTCCAGATAAAAATCTTTTTTTTATGTCTTGGATAGAAACAATTTTCCCGAACGTCAATTTTTCCAAAACGTTCCTAAATGGGTCATCTAGTCGAAAATGTTAAATACAGAGAACATGTTAGTAATGAATACTAAAAATGCTGATAACCACAAATTAAACAGAAAAAACCGCCTATATGAAAAAAAAATCTCCTAATTGAGTTAAGTAATTAAGTATGTAGTGTTCGTTCTCGCATTTGAACTAGTAGCATGTAATTACAAGAAAAAATCCGAATAAAGTTTCAGTAGCTCTGTTAATTTATGTTGATATATTTATCTATAAAGAACAGCCTTCAAATAAAAGAAGGGCAAATTTATGATGAAATCAGTAACAGCTGCAAGCAGAACAATATCAAACCAGCAAATCTTTAAAGAACTGCCTACGATGATCAGAAGGTGAGAGTTTAAACTATTTTGATGTCAATGATTATTAGACTAGTAATATAAAGAAGAACTTCTAAAGAAGGGATTTTTATAAAATGGAAAACAAGCCATTGTAGTTAAAAAAAAACATCTGCTTATGTTTTATGAAACAAAATCGACTAACGCGGAAATGCGTTCCAAATCAACTAATGTCGAATTCGTTTTTGAGCCTAGGTTGGAACGGGTCACTCTGACTCACAGTTACAACTCCAACCCGATTCAGGTTCGACCGAGCTACAATTTGCTTGACGTTGGTTTGTTCCTAAAAACGAAAACAATATTGGTGACTCATTCATTCTTTCTAAGTTTTCATGCAGTGAAGATCTCATTAGGCTCACGTCTTTGAATCCTGCAAACTGTTTTCAACCAGTCAAACTTTATTTCATTACTCTGCCTTTGCCCGTTCAGCTAGATGTAATTAGGATGAATTGTGTTCGAACAAACAACATTAAGCGTCAGATTTGTTCATCTCTTGAATGTTCTTTCGAAACATTTTATGTATTTTTATTACAATTCTTAGCATAATAAAATTTGAATACCGAACTTAACTTTTTTAACATATTTTTAAAAGCAGACCTGCCAGTAAAATCTGTCATCAATTTTCACTCCAAATATCTTATCTTTCGTTTTTCGATTTAAATAATTCATAAGAGAATCATTCGTTTGAAGCGATTATCAAGCTTGCTGAATATAGTCTTAGGAATCGTCCATTTATTAAGCAACGCCTAAATTGGAAATTTGTGACCCCCCCATCCGTAACGCTTTTTGTATGAAAAATTTCTTTTTTTTTGTGGGCCGTAACGTTTGAGCCTACTCCTCCCTCCCCCTAGAGCGTTACGTAATTTATAGATGCTACCTTCAACGATATTTGTTTTCAAATAAATAGAAAATGTCTTTGGAAAAAGCTTTCGGGGAAACAGTTCATTCGGGAAAATGGTTTTCGGGAAAAAATCCTTCGGGAAGAAATCATTCGGGGAAATGGTTTTCGGGGAAATGTCGGACAATCCTCATTATCAGCTAGCATGTTTTATAAAATCTCTTTGAAGACTATTCTGAAACATCTGTAGGTTTTTAATAATCAAAATATTTGACATAAAATTTAATTTTGTTTTTGGTATAAAGGGTGTAAGTTTGCATAACTCTACATGTATGGTAATGTATGTATGTCTGCACCTTACTTACGTGGTAGAGAATAAATTTTTTTTTTTTTTTTTTTATATCTTTATTTGAGTGTATTTTAACACACGAGGGCTAGTTCTACACTAGAGAATAAAATTGAAGTGAAGTCACTGAATGAATGCTGGCAAGCATCTTTCATCTCTGATATGTTTATTCTTTATGTTGCAATTTCTTTATCAAGGTACGTCTATAAATTACGTCACGCAAAGTTGGGTCATGATCATCCTCCTCCCTTTTACTATATTTCACACTTTTTGTATGGATTTCAATTTTTATATAAGTAGTCACGTTTCCTTGAAACCCCCTTTTCTATATATGACGTAATTTAAGATTAACCCCTCATTTGCAGTTTATTTTTTTTAACTTTTTTACATTGTAATGGATCGAATAGCATGATTATATATTTGATAAATCTCGAAAATAATCTTATAGAACAGCTAGATATTGACGACACACTTTCGAGATTTTTTTGGATCTCCACCATAGACTTGACTTTTTTTGTGAAATAAGGTTTAATATATGGTACAACTATGGTACAACTATGAATTACAAAAACGGAGCTGAATTCCAATTGTGAGATACCTTGGGCGTTAAAGAGTTAATAATCAGGTAAATCATAATCATGCCCATTCACAAGCTTAGCGTCGAGTATCCGTTCGAATCTTTTTAATTTAAAGAGAAATACCCGAGATAACGCCCATATTAGAGTTATAGCAGATAATTTCAGCTCCTCCACTTTTCTTCCTATGTGTAATCAAATGATTTATACAATGTTCAAAACCACCATTATGGCTAAAGCATTCCTAGTTGGTGTAAAATTTACTAATGCAATTGTTTTTTGGATTACGTTTCTCTAATGGATCCAAATTTTTAAATTTATTCTGTATTGAAATGCTCGTTTTTTTAAGGGTAAAGAGGTCAAGCTGTATAATATTCTAACAGTTAATAGCATACATAAAGCAGTTATTACTGGACTTATTTGAAACCTGGATCAAAACTCAAATGAGATCGAAACTTTTTTGTTTATCGTAATGATCGAATGGATGGAGCATGTGGAGGAGTTGGTCTCATCATTAATAAAACATCAATCGTTTTCGTCATTTGAAAATAAAGTTTTTTTTTGAGACTTTGAGTGTTTCTGTTGAATTACAGCTTTGTTAATATACTTTCATTGTTGCCTGTTTGCCCTTTTCAAGACACTAGTTAATTAAAGTTGACTTGCTTCAAACTGAGTTGCGGTAATTGACTCGCAATAAGTCATTTTTTTTGTAATTGGTGACTTTAATGCGAAACATCGATCATGAAATAATTCGCAAAGCAATTCCAATGGCAAAATTCTATTTCAATTGTATACCCTGGTAGTCTTTTTTTTGTTTTTCCTCTTCTAGAAAACCTTCTACGATTGATTTGATCCTAACCGACTCTAGTAACGTTTGTAGCCAACCGGTTAATCTGGCTGATTTTGATTCTGATTTCAATTATTCCATGAACCGTTTCTCAATCCTATCAGCTCCATATTCAATCATTTTCGAGCCGACTGGAACACATATGAAACATATATCGATCGTAAACTTGATGTTAACATTTCTTAGCAAAAAAATGATAATGATATTGACAATGCTTTTAAAACTTTTACTATTTCCATTTTCCATAGCGAGTGGTTTTTCAAAAAACTGGTTTGTCATGGAGACTTGCCAACTCATATCTTTGCAAGCAATATGGAAATGAATTAGGGTCACCAATGATGAGACCATTATCATATACTCACAAGCAGTGTTGGGAAACTCGTGCTCGCGAGTAAAAAAATACTCACTCCCGTACTCGTTTGCGTGTAATACTCACGCTGTGAGTCACTCATTCCTTACTCTAACTCACGCGAGAGTATGACGTCATAACTCACTGCGAGTATTACTCACGTAAAGAGTAATACTCGCAGTGAGTATGACGTCATTACTCTCGGTGAGTGAGCAAGTTACTCTTTGTGAGTATGGTGAGTAACCAATTTCCATAGCAAAATAAAATTGTACATTAGTATGTTCTATACTAGGTGGATGACTTTAAATGTAAATAATTCAAAGTGTTTACAGTAGACCTATTCATATTTTCAAAAATGTCGGAAAATCAACCAGTCAACCAATATTTAGATTTTTCATGTTAAAATGAACTTCTGGTCAAAATTTCAATCAATTTGGAGAAAAATTAGGTGTGCTTCAAATCAATGATGTATTTTTAGGATAATTTCAAGCTATAAAAAATCATAACTACCGAACGGAACACCAAAAATTATTGAAAATACCTCTACACAGTAGTTGATTTAATTCTATGAACTTTTGTCGAACATGGTTTTACGATTGGAGCAAGTTTTAACATAGTTTGGTTGAGGTTTGTGCTTCGAGGTTCTTGAAAACCACTATTTTTAGGAAGTGTACTCTCTAAAAAACATACCTGTATGAAAATTTAGGATTTTTATCTTCCAGAACATGATGACTACACATATCTATAACTCAATACCGTTGAAAGTTACAAGTTATCTTACGAAAATAAATTGTAAAAAATAGTAACTTAGGAAGCACATAGGTGAATCCGCTGTGGAGGAGCAAAGAGCACCATCGTGAGCTTTGTGGAATGTAAAAAATGAACACGTTAGCACTGCTTTTTCTCAGTCGATGATGATGATTGTTTTCAAATCGTTCTGAATCGTCAATGAAATGCGATCAAAACAATCATCAATCGGAAAGAAAAAGCAATACTAACTTGTTCAATTCATTCAATCGTCGGTACATGTGTCATGCGTGATTTAAGGCGAAGTAGGCCGTCATTGAAATTTGTACGCGTCGTTGATGATTGTTGCTAATTCATCTCACGATTTCGAATCAAAGATAGTCAGTTGGTTTTGCACTGGCACTGCTGAAAAAGTATCAGCATACTTTATGCATGTTAGCGCGTACAGTGATACTTTTTCAAGTCAATATAAACTATCACGACGGAAATGCAAGCTGAAAAGTCATCATTGTTACCAAAACGAATGACGGGCTACTTAGCCTTAACTATCATCAGGTTGTGATGCAGTGCTCGATCTTTGGGCATTTTTTGTAATATATTGCCTTAGGTAACATGTAAGCTGTTAATGGTTAATGAATTCATAGCTTTACAATGTTCTATTCCCATTGACTATGGTCTGAAAAAAAATGTCAATGTGTGGTTTTTGTACCATATATATTCAAAAAACTGTGATTTCAGGGTACTGCGGAAAACAAATCTCGATCAAACAATTTTAAAACTCAATTTGATCTTATTAGCGTGTTCGACAAACTTTAACAGAGTAGAATTAGCTATCAAGTAGTGGTAATAGCAAGTTGTTTTGATTTTCCAAATGCTAGTTATGATTTTTCAAACCTTGATATAAGCTCAAAAACACATTTTCAACTTGAAGCATATTGAAATCTTTATCAAATGAGCTGAAATTTTGACAACACATTGTTCTTGGCATGATAATTCGGAATACTGCTTGACCGGTAGATTTACAGACATTTTTTCAAATATGAACAGGTCTAGTTTACAGCTGCTGTCGACTTCAGTGTGTATTGTGATATGCACTTTTAAAGTATGGTTGTTTAAACTTTACCGAATTCAGAGCCAGTTTTTCAAAATGGATAAACAAGTTATAATGGCGAAAGTCCAGTTGTGTTCAAATACTTTCCAGACCAATTTATTTCGTTTAGTGGCATAAAATAAATACTGTAACTTTTTATGAACGCGTTTATGTTATTGATATTCAAAGTTGAATTGAAATACAGTCATCTCTCCCTTACTCGATATTGAAGGGACCATAGAGCTAGGGAGGTATTGAGTTACAGAACACAAAACCAGTGCAACTGAGATCTAAGGGACCATCGAGTTAGCCATGAAAACCAACTTTTACTATGGTTCTCTAACTCGATATCGAGATACGGAATATCGAGTAAGGGAGAGTTAACTGTATTAGTAAAAATGGAATAAGGTACCGTGGGGCAAGTGGGTAATGGAAACCGTATAGTTGAGATTCTTCAAATTCTAAAGACCTAAAATT
This sequence comes from Aedes aegypti, assembly GCF_002204515.2. Lineage (NCBI taxonomy): Eukaryota > Metazoa > Arthropoda > Insecta > Diptera > Culicidae > Aedes > Aedes aegypti. The sequence continues at coordinate 46,180 of NW_018734966.1, read as the reverse complement.
GAAATAAACGAGGTCGTCTTTATTTTATAACTTGACTCCCACCAAATATAAACAGTATGCTAAAATTGATCTTTATGTAAAAATGAAAAAAAATACAGAAAAAGTTTTTGCAAAATGTCACTTTTCACTTGCTCCACAAGTTTTTGAACAATAAATTGAAATTTAGTTATATTCACGATTTCTATTAACTTCAACATTAGTTAAGGCGTCCTGTTCCATAGGTAAGTAACATGTAAACAAAGAAAATTTTATTCTTGTCAATTCAATTTTCTTGTGTTCAGTTTCGGCTCTGTAAAATTTTCACCGGTCGTTATTTGTTTCTAAGAAAGTCGGATATGACATAAGATAACTCTTCAGGAGAAATTATTTTTTGGAACGGAATCCTTCAATAGTATTCGGATTCTTTTTTATGTGGATATACCCATACCCCATTTCTAAGTTTTGGACTAGCTTTACATTTACATTCCATGAGATTCCTGTGCGTGCTCTTATATTGCAACTTTTCAATCAACGTTTTCCTTTCCAACGTTCTTCTCTTTTAGAGAAGTTCCATGATTAGTAATAGCTTTTATCGCTTTGAGTATTGTGTTTCTTGAATTTGAAGCACGTTCCGATAATTGCGAACCTTGTTTACTAATAGCTACCTAAAAAAAAAACACAAATTCAATCTCTAATGAGATACTTTTTACTTGCCCCACGTGATTAGAAAATTGATGGTGTTCTAATTTATTTATTTTTATGTCTAGGTCGAATTAATCCCAAAACTTTTATTGTCAGTTTAAAACTGTCAGAGAGTACAACTTAGATGTGGTACAGAGAATTATTTTCTGCAACATTTTTCTGCTGAACATATCAATACAAGATTGCACGCCGCCAACTTGTAACGGAGTAATAGTTGACAGGTAGACAATCTTTCACTCTATCATGCAATAATGGTTGAAAAATCGCAGGACTCTCTTATCTTACGATAGATACGATGCTCTGAATGGCCTCAAAGGTTTACGCATGAGTTTGAAACGTGAATACATATATTCAGTAAAATATACAAATAATTTTCACTTACCCCATTTACCCACTTGCCCCGCGGTACCTCACATAAATTTGGTTCGATTGGCATCTTGCCCATTTCATACGTAATTTAGCTTTTAAATATTTTCAGCAAACCTTATGTAATTTGCAAGTTTGTTCTAGAAAACTTGTATGCAACGTTGCCGAATAAAGATTTCTGATCAGAAAATTGTTCGGAATTTATTATATTTTGCTTGGTTTCTATATAGATGCTGAATGATAAGTTTATCCTCATTAAACCATTATACGGGCCTCTGATTATTGTTTGGTCATTACTGTTATGTGGTAAAAGCATGTTTGCATAATTTTTCAATATAGAATTTTCAATAGCGCTGTTTAAGGAATAGACATTTGAAAATGTATCATTTTCAACGTTTAATCTAGTCCCAAAATGAATAAAAAATAAATTAAAAATAATTTTCTGAAATATTTTTTAACATCTTCTTCGATTTTATCTAAGACATGTGGCACCTGACTTATTGTTAGATTTTTGCTCCTCTTTTATGATCTATGTGTTGTCAGAAAACCGAAAAAAAATGAAAATTGAAAAGCTGGTGCTGAAGTTGTCGCACAAAATATTGCTGGCAATACTGTTTGGCAGACCAATCAGCGGCTTATTAGTTTTGGCACGAAACTCAGATACGTTTTGTCGAGTCTGTGTCTCAGGTTTTTATTATTGCAGTAGTGCTGCATATCGTAAAGTAGAGAATAAAAAACATAGTCAATTGGCAAATAAATAAAGCTCATAGTTGATTAATGTGTAAATGCTCATATCATAAGTACATTAAGCTAAAAAGCAGAATCTGGCCCAGTAGAGGTGTAACGTCAGAAGAAAAGAGCATTTACGATGCAACATGCGCAGCGAAACACCAAACATAAATTACAGCTTGTGTTAAGAATTCATATTATACTAACGTTTTGCGTGGATCAAATAGTTTTTAGAATAAAATTTCCATGTTATCATTTGAATAAGGTCACCCCAAGAATAGCCTTACTTATTACTTATTATTTATTTGAGCCATTCGCAAGCTTTTAGAATATTTACAATATTTAAAGTGAGTAAAATTACTCACGAGTGAGTAAATGTTAGTCGAAAACTCACTCACGAGTATGAGCTGTACAACTGAAACTCACGACTGAGTATACTCACGCGAGAGTTCAAGCTGTACAACTCATACTCGTGAGTGAGTTTGCAGTTTTCAGTGAGTACTCACGAGTTTCTCAACACTGCTCACAAGCACACGCTCTATCCACTACTTTCATAGCGAAAGGAGTAACCGTTCGGTTCACTGAGTTGAAATGGTGGATGCCATCGAAACCGTGGGTGCAAACCCGTGCAGATTGCAACCCAGGACGATGACAACCCCAACCACCCGAGGGATTATGAATCTTGTTCGTTATTATCGCCGATTGACCGAAAATGACGCTGTGACAGCTGATAGCTGGTGTCACTTCCATTGAGCAGTGAAGCTGGTTAGAAATATGCATCAGGCATAGCTGGTTGCATATATGGGTCACTAGCAATATGAATAAACGTTTTTGGAAATTTAGGACAGTATTATATATGAATAATTGTTCGACATACTTTCATAAGGGATATTAATGAAACTTTTGAGAAGTCATCAATGATATAACATATAACTGGTAATTTATTCAGAAAAGTTTGGTTTTAATCTTGTAATTATAACAATTTCACGCAGCACATAATCTCACTCCAGATTTTTCTTTTGACATTTAATAAACAAATATAAAATAAAATAAAGAAAAAACCCTTGTTAACAGTTGTCTCCTATGACTATAAAAAAAACATTCTTCATTCTTAAAAATGCTGATTGTATTTAAGTTTTTTAGAAATTTTGTTAGTTTGCACAGCTTAACTTATTTCGAATTCTCTTTTCAAGAACCTTAAAATGTCGATGTCAATAATCGATGAATATGATAACGTTGCCCGAATTTCAAAATTTTCAGTTATAAAACTTCCAAGGAAAAAGAGCTAGGAAAAACTCCAACCCTTCCAGTAGATAAATTACCGCTCCCCTAAAAGCGGGTCAAGAGTTTGCAAATTTCCATTGAAATTTCAATCAGGTTCGCATCTTCTCTTTCGAATGCGTCTCCTCCCCCTCCTTAAGGAATAAAGTAAGTGCCTGCTCTACCATGGAATGCCGCATTCTTTCCTTCCGTACTTTTGAACAGATTGAAAATGAACGACCCGTTGTCCTATTCAAACATAACTGAATTGAAAGCAATCCTTCATTCTTTCGCTCGTTCGCTTCGTCCAAACATTGATGGCGTCGTTGATAGCCCGACGAGAGCACATGGAAATGCAAATGATCGGCTGAAAAACTTGAGATTAAATTCAATAATACAATCAGAATCCTGCCCCGTCCCAGTAAACTCGCCAATTCCATCCACGGAACTCGGCGCTGGACAGGATGGAAGGAAAAAAGTTGCTGCATTCAAATCAGAATCGTTCCAATTTTAATAATTCAATTCATTAGCATATTCAAATAGAAAGTTTTCCGCGATTTGCACCCTAGCCGGAGCGAAAGATGAAGCCTCTGAGACAACTTGGCGATTATTAAATATATCTCATGGATTCAAGTGCGCAAAGGCAGCCTGCCGCGGTGATACCACTAGTCACCATTTACATACCTACCCACCAGCCAACCATCAGATCGGAAGAAAAGTCGACCCAAAGTGGTTTCTGATTCCGGTGATGGCGGTGATGAGTCGGGATGGTATATTTGATTAAAAATGATAATCGGATAACTGTTTTGCGGCTTGCGGACGAGGACGTGACACAAAGCCAGTCGTATTGTTCTAGGTATTGGATTGCTTCGTGTCTTCGGGGAGCGATTGTTTTCTTCTAAATTGAGCTCGAAAGCACGTGCCATGAAAATTCAATATGTTTTCAAGAATTTTGCAGGGTTTAAGGTAATTTTTACTTGTTATATAACAACTAGCTTAGGGTGTACTTCTTGGTTACAACGAAATCCTCGTTTACATTCTATTAATGGCTTCAATTCATATTTTGTGAGAATAGTATAAGAGCAGAACTATTTGAGCTATCCAAAATTTCCTAGACAAGATAACTAACGGAATAAGTAGCATAAGTTTGGAGGAATCCTTACCATCTTGATTGGACCATCATTTCTCATATTTTCGACGGTGTCCGGTATTGTCTGGTACGAGAGCATGATCTCCTACAGCACCAAATTTGATTCCTTATTGACTGACATTCAACCTGTTACAGTTTGTAGATTTATCTATCTATCTATCTTCGTCTATATGAATAAAAATGGGATGGTGTTTGTATGTCACGAAATGACTTAAGAACGGGCCAATGAACTCAGATGATTCTTTCACTGTTGCATTCTTCAAGTGTTCCGACGTGTTTATATAAAGGAAAATTTTTGGAAAATTCTCCGGAATAATTGAGAAAAAAAACAGCTGAAAACTAATCTGTCATTTTGTATGGGAAAATGTATGCCATATGTAAATAGCCTACTTGATGACAAAATGAAGTTTGCCGGGACCACTAGTATATTGTAAATAATTTCTGTTCTACTTAATATTATCATAGATGTAAGCTATCTGTAGCAATAAATACATTAATCTTGTCAATACATGAAAAAGCACCACTATCCTCGATAAGCCTTCTAACTGTTGATAGAATTGCGCACCGTCAGTATTATCGCAAGCTGTGTGCATAATTTATAGGATTTTCTTCTAGACCGGAAATCTGCTTTGGCGATAAATGATAGCCTGGTGTGTTGAGTGTTATCGTCGTGCGTTTAGTGGCCTCTATGCACTACTGTCCATCGTAGATCGTAAACATTGGTCTGTTTGGCTTTACAGTCCCCAGAGCCAGCCCCCTCTTCGTGTGCCCAAGCCCCAGTTGGTACGGCACTAAATTTGCGGTACTCAGCGAGTGTCGGTGGCTTACGGCTGTCGTTTATAAGCAATTTAATTTGTCACATTAACGCCGGCTTGCGATAACTTCAACCAAAGGTAAATTGGCGGGATTTACCGGCGAGGCGCCATTTAAGGTTACCAGGCGACTCACATGGACGAAACGCGGGCAAAGCGAGTGACCAGGTGCCATTAATTTCTGGTCATTTACCTACGCCTCGCAATCTGCTCCATTCCCAAGCCGAAACATATATCCTATGCAAACAAACCAAAGGAAAATGTAAATAAAATTTAATTGATGTTGAAATAAGCCTTAGGGGCGATAAAATCTCTTTCACGTAGTTGCCGTTTTCCACCGTTCACGATTTCTCGTGATTGAATCGAAACTGGGGGAAAACAATCCACCTTTTCCCTCGCACAATCGATCGAGTAGGCCTCGGAAGAAAACATTCTTGCGTAATTGTTCAATTAGATTTTATTGTTTTCCATGGGTTGCTTTGATATTAATTTGGTTCGTTGGAGAGGAGAAAACAGTCGCCGGACACACGCGCTCTCAGAATCGATTTGATATTTTTGGCACGTAAGGTTCATAAAAATTACCAGAAATAAATAATGATATAAATATACATTTTCCTTCTAATGGCTCGCAGGCATTCGCTCGTTAGATGTGCTGGCGATTTCTTGCAACTGTTCGATGGGATGGCGTCCGTTTTGAGTTTGATGGAGGATGCCTTTCACCCTGGTGGAGCAAACTGCTCGAGCAGAAGGAAATTGCTGATGAATACTAAACTAGGGTATTCCATACTAGATGATTTTCGATACTTATCATATGAATAAGGAATAATAGCCCGACATAAGAGGTGGAACACCTCGAATAATACTTAATGCAAAGCCTACAAACTGCAAACTGAAACTTGAATAAGGTATTGAATAACAAAATAACACAAAATGACAAATGTTTACGTAGACAAGATTTTTTTCAATAGTGGTCCAATACCACAATGTATTTTCAATTCTTTTGAACAACATTTCCAATGTCAGTAATACCATATTGAGGTGTGGACAAAACCTGGACAACTAAATAAAATTAAATTATCATATTGAATCAAAATATGATATGCATGAATAGGTGCGATTTATTCGTTCCTGCTCGGGTGCTGATAAACAGTTACTGTGATGATTTCGACGGCGATGGAGACGTGATATGCTCGCGGGGTTCACGAATATGCTCGGTCACAGGTAGCATTCTGGGTTCATGCCCTTTGGGGTATCGATGGAAGTAGGGCACGGTAAGATAAACTCTTTCCAATAAAAATGACAATTGTGTCCATTTTCTGATAAGATCTCACTGCGTAATAAAACGATGAATTCAGGAGGTAGCCGTTAGCAGGCAAACTCCATTTCAGAATATTTATCGTTACCCTGTGCTGATGGAACTTAGTTCGTGAGAACGAACCACGATTTTTGCCGTATTTGCGTTTGAATTGCCGGACATAGCATGAACATACTATGTGTATGGATTTCTGCCGTGATCATTAGCATAATGTCACCAATTTGTCCTAATTTTCTTAGCGAATTTCTTACAAATCATGGTGATACAGTCAACTCTCCACAACTCGATATTCTATAACTCGATATACTCTATAACTCGATTGATATTTCGTTCCTTTCAAATTTCCATAAATCGTGCTCTCCATAAGTCGATATTTCTATAACTCGATATCTCCACGTAAAATAAAAATCTCTTGCAAAAATTGCAAGGTCCTACCTAATACAATCTCTGCATAAGAACAATACAATAATTGTATTGTGCCTACCGGCAGCTCATTGTATTATAACGTTTTACTTCATTTTATCCAACACATGCAAACATCCCCCTTTAAACTTAAACGCACGCAGCCATGTCTAAAAATAACTTCGATTCTCTTCTGGACGAAGTGGGATAGCATTATGTGATACATCAGCTCCACAGTATGCTTTCCTTCTTTCGTGTCCAGTTGACATGCGAATACAGTCGAATCTCCAATTGGGTGCACTACTACTGCGCGAACATTAGAACTTATGAGAATGCATTTTTTGAGGTATTATTGAATATCTCGTATGTGCTAAGAGATAGCTCAATGCTGTCTTCGACGGAGTTTCAGTACTCTTTAAATCTACCTCAAAGAGTTAATGATCATCCTTTTAATTGAGAACTTGGCTAGTGCTCCCAACATAATTTATATAACTACAATATATATGTATGGGACCTTCCTTAGCCAAGTGGTAAAGTCCGCAGCTACCAATTAAAGCCAAGTTGATGGTATCTGGGATGGATTCTCGGTCGGTCCAGGATATTTTCGCAATGGAAATTTCCTCGACTTCCCTGGGCATAAAGAATCACCGTACCTTGCCATACGATATACGAATGTGAAATGGGCAACTTTGGCAAAAAAGCTCTCAGTTAATAACTGTGAAAGTGCTCATACTCATAGGCAAAATAAAGTGCCCACCTTACCAGTTTTCGAATTTCTCTCACCGAATCGGTTCAAATTAAAGTTAACACACCTTAATCTTTTGTGATATTTTATTTTTGATGTTCTTTTAAAGTTGCACTTACGAAATTTTGATAAAAAAAGAATTTTACTCAAAGAAAAAGAAAATCAATTTGTATTGAAAAAAAATAGTGACAAAAAAAGTGCCCACTTCCTTCTTGGCCCCAGAAAAGATGATTTAAGAAAAATAAAAAGCAATTTAATAGTTAATGTGTCCTCCTTTGGCCTTAAGGACTTGCTGGAGGCTCTTCGGCATGCTTTTCACCAGGTTTTGTAGGTGTTGTGGATCTAGTTCTTCCCAGGCGCGCTCCAAGGCTTCAAAATAATTATTTTTGTTGGTAACACCAGTTTTGTCAACCCTGGCATTGAGAATCGCCCACAAATTCTCGATGGGGTTGAGGTCTGGGCTTTGTGGAGGCCATTCCAGCGGTTTAATCCGACAAGACCGGAAAGACTTGGTCTTCTTTCCAGTATGCTTCGGGTCGTTGTTCTAGAGAAATATGAATTTCTCATCAAGGCCCGTCTGGATCAGCGAAACCTCCAGATTTTCCCGCAAGATGTTAATGTAGGAATCTGCCGTCATTATTCCGTCGATTTTCACGAGGCTTCCTACTCCACTCCATGAAAAACACCCCCAGACCATCACATTTCATCACATCACACCTCCATGCGTCACCGTTCCTTGGATGTGGCGCTCCTGAAGCTCGAGCTGTCTAACCGGAAGCGGCGGGCTCGTGTGTGGTGCAGAGCGCCACATCCAAGGAACGGTGAAGCATGGAGGAGGAAATGTGATGGTCTGGGGTTTTTTTCATGGGGTGGAGTAGGAAGCCTCGTGAAAATCGACGGAATAATGACGGCAGATTCCTATATTAACATCTTGCGGGAAAATCTGGAGGTTTCGCTGATCCAGACGGGCCTTGATGAGAAATTCATATTTCTCTAGAACAACGACCCGAAGCATACTGGAAAGAAGACCAAGTCTTTCTTCCGGTCTTGTCGGATTAAACCGCTGGAATGGCCTCCACAAAGCCCAGACCTCATCCCCATCGAGAATTTGTGGGCGATTCTCAATGCCAGGGTTGACAAAACTGGTGTTACCAACAAAAATAATTATTTTGAAGCCTTGGGGTGCACCTGGGAAGAAATAGATCCGCAACACCTACAAAACCTGGTGAAAAGCATGCCGAAGCGCCTCCAGCAAGTCTTTAAGGCCAAAGGAGGACACATTAACTATTAAATTGCTTTTTATTTTTCTTGAATCATCTTTTCTGGGGTAAAGAAGGAAGTGGGCACTTTTTTTGTCACTATTTTTTTTCAATACAAATTGATTTTCTTTTTCTTTGAGTAAAATTATTTTTTTATCAAAATTTCGTAAGTGCAACTTTAAAAGAACATCAAAAATAAAATATCAATAAAGATTTAAGTGTGTATACTTTAATTTGAACCAAATCAATGAGAGAAATTCGAAAACTGGTAAGGTGGGCACTTTATTTTGCCTATCAGTGTACGAACGCTAAGCTAAGAAGTTGGCTATGTCCCAGTGGGGACGTAATGTCAGTAAAGAAAGAAAGAAAGAAAGGAACATGTACACGCAAGAGGGTAATGGAAAGTGTATAGTTGAGAATCTTTAAATTCTAAAGACTTTAAATTGAAATAAATGAGGTATATTTTTTAACTTGACTACCGCCAAATATGAGCGTATGCTCAATTGATTTTTATGTAAAATTGAAAAAAAAATTATACAGCCAATGTTTTGAAAAATGTATTTATCCTTTTCGCTTGTCTCACAAATGAAGCAATTTTAATGTTCGTTTAAATGATTCGACAACAATATAACTACAACAATTTCAATGTTGAATTTTACATCATGAGACAGCAATTGCATTCCTGCTCTGTAGATTTATTATTAATCTGTTATTTGTTTTTACGAAACTTGGAGATAACGTCGGATAACTCTTTGGAAGAAATCGTTTCTTCGTTTCTTGGAACGGAATCATTAAATTAAGTACTCAGAACCTTTTTCAAGTTGATAGACCTATACCCTATTTTTATATTTTGAAATGGCTTTACGGGATTTACATGTGTTCTTATATTGGATCATTTCAATTAACGCCTTCTTTTCATTTGGCTGTCCGAAGTAGACACATTAATATTGTAATGTTTGGCAACCTCTTTTAGAGAAGTTCCATGATTTCTTAAAGCTTTTAAGGCTTTGAGTTAAGTGTTTGTTTGATCAGCACGTACTTTTTTTTCTACAAGAATTGCAAACTTTGTTTACTTATAGTTACCTAAAGAGCAAACACAAATTCAATCTCTAATGAATAAACTTTTCACTTGCCCCACGTTATTAGAAAATTGACGGTGTGTCAACCTAGTTATTTTTAATTCAACGTCAAATTAATTCCAAAAACTTTTTTTTTAATTTCAGTTTAAAACTGTTACGGAAAAATAGTTGACAGGTTTTATGCAATTATGCAATAGTGGTTGAACAATCTCAGGCATCACTTACCCATCGTAATGATATGAATGGCCTCAACGGTCTACTCATGATTTTAAACCGTAATTCACATATTCAGTAAAATATTCATATCATTTTCACTTACCCCACGGTTCCTTACAAAAGATGCATGGCCCTACCTACTACAATCTCTGCATAAGAACTGTACAAGAATTTTATTGTTTCCGTCGTTAGCTCATCGTATTTGAACGATTTACACCATTTTTTTTTTCAATACATGCAACCATTTCCTTGCAGCGTGGAACGGACGAATCCATATCTAATCAGCAATAAATGACGTTTGTCAGCTGGCTTTCAGTAAAATATTTTCTGCAAACAAACACCACGCATTGTGAGATCTCGTTGAATTGAGTTTCAAGCCTGTGTTCGGTGTTTTTCAGAGGAACATGCTGTATTCTAGTCTGAGCATCCAATGTGGTTAGAACTCATAACATACTTTTCAGTAATCCCTCTAGCCCCTTCTTAAAATCGAGTTTAGTTAAGTATTTTTAGGAGAGGCATGTAAAATTCTTGTAGGGGTGTTAGTGGAGTCAGAATTAATAACTCACTTTTCTGTAACCCTTCTACACCCCCATGGTTTTCTGCCTTGTAGTGGTTCATGTTTATTGAAAATTTTTGCCATTATTTTTTTTTCTTCCGATTATGGTATTTTTGGTCTAAGTATTGAGGATTTTGCCCTCTATTAGACTCACACCTAAATAATTTTTTCACACCAAAATATTCTCCCACCATGGTGTCGTAGATAACAAAACCAACATGTAACGCACATGTAACGCATTATGTTGGATTGTACATTGAATGCAAGGTGCGTGCTTCTATGAAAGTGCCATATAAACTGACGTGTGAGTATTTATTTTTCCACGTTGAAAATGTGCACGAGAATCTATTCCTTAACTTAACGAACAATAATGTCCGCATTTTGGTATTTCCACCTTTAGATTTTTTTTATTTTGTTTCAAAATCGGAAAAATTGTATTACATATCATATGTTACATATTTGTGGGAGCCCAGATAGCCGTAGCGATAAACGCGCAGCTATTCTGCAAGACTAAGCTGAGGGTCGTGGGAGCAAATCCCACCGGTCGAGGATCTTTTCGGTTTGGACATTTTCTCTACTTGCAAAGGCATGGAGTATCTTCGTACATGCCACCGATATGGACATGCAAAAATAGTCAAATGGCGAGGACAGCTCTTAGTTAATAACTGTAAAAGTGCTCAAAAGAACACTAAGCTGAAAAGCAGGCACTCTCACAGTTGGAATGTCACGCCAGGAAAAAGAAGAAAATACTTCTTCTGTAAGGTTCACATCAATATATTTAGAAGCAGCACTCTTACTGGTCAAGTTCTCAGCTTAAAGGATAATTCTCAACTCTTCAAGGTAGGTCGTATCATGTACTGAAACATCGTCAAAGACAGTCTTCTAATACATATCAGATATTCTGGGAATATTGTCGAAGATGAAATCCCATGTATAACGCAGATATTTATTACGCTCCTCAACCATGTGCCTAATTGGAGACCTGACTGTAGTTACTTCCACTCTCCGGTTTCGCCAACAGCAGCCGGGTGTTGTTTATAATTGTCTTCAAACATGTTCACGTTAATTATAATTATAATTTTATGAACTTTCAAGAAAAAATAAGAACAGCAATAGCCCCTCTGGTCCCTCTGGCCTTCAAAACACGAAAAAACGGAAACTATTGAGTTTTTCCATGTAAAAACACAATTTTTGTGAAATTTTATATTTTTCCTGAAAAGTCAAAATCTCTAGCCTTCATTTCATCAAAAAAGATTGAAAATCGGTCGAACGGTTCAAAAGTTATAATTATTTTAAAAATAAAAATTTTGCAAAATCGCGATTTTTCTGGTCACCCTATTTTGGAAATGGTCACCCTAATCAAAAAATCCAAAAAAACGTGTATCCTTATTTCGGATAAGGAACAAAATAGCAAATTTTCACGGAATTCGGTGACCCACTAGATCGATTTTTCATGGAAAGGCTGTATTGGAAATACAGAAATTTGTTCCTTCGATTTTGTGATTTTTTTGTGTTGGTATATTTTATAACTCGATAATTCTATAAGTCGATGGTCCTTTGAATATCGAGTTATGGAGAGTCGACTGTATTTCGTAGTTTGTACTCGATATTCAATATAAAGCCTTTGAAAATTGAAAGCTGATTATTTGCACAATCTTCTTAGATTTTATGAAGTAATGAGCAATCCTTTGGGATATTTTGTCGTGCGTCATAGATTTTGCCAAAGGTCCTCAAGGACGCGTTACAAAATCATCCATGAGTTTTTATCAAAATTTAAAGTGGATTTGACGCGATTCTTTCTTGGTGACTTTTTGGTGAATCCTACATCAATATCATTGGGAAGATTGACTACTTCTTTAAAACCAAAGGTTTTTTCCTACGACCATAATAAAACCAAACCAAAGGACAATGCTTCCTCAATGGTAAAAATTGATAGCATAACAGTAGGGATTCACCAAAACCGTGTCATATATCCTAAAGTCTTTGCTGTTCCAGGAAGATGATGAACATCCTCCAAGACTTTGCTCAGCTTCTCCCGCTCTAAATTTCGATGCATACACAATACCGATTGTTGCTCGTTGTTGTTTGACGCAGGGAGAAACTTTTCTTATTAACATTTTAAATTAAAATATTGTTACGTTATTGTTGGGATCAGAACGATGATAATGGGGGAAGAAACGGAATGTGATTTTATCGTCTTTATCGGTGGGGATGGTTTTACCACCATCATTTTAAGATGGGAAATACTTTAAGTAGAAACACGCAGCACGCGTATAGAAAAGTCAACTAAACTAAACTTCAAAGTTACTTGATTCATTCAAACATAATCATCTTCCCTTATTCCTGAAATGTTCACAAGCGTTTCTTTCTTCTCTTCTCGTTCTAGGTGAGAACCTACGTCTGCCAGTGGGTAGACAAACAGCAAGTAGAGTGCTTATCAACTCAATTAATTGTGCTTAACCGATGACGCGATGTAAAATTTTGGACTTAAAACTCTATCAACTCGGGTTAGTACCTAAACTTTTATGAACTCACCCAGCCCCGACGCTGTTCAATCACACAAAGGAAAACGTTCGCCCGAACGTTGGTGCAAGGTTTAGCGCTACTCAAAACTTTTACATCATGAGAAGACCTTTTGTCGGCAAATTTATATTCGTCGGGAGCATTTCCCATAAATCATCTTCCATTCACTGAAAATCGTCTGGGTCTATTTTTGAGAATTGCGGGGAGCAATACGATTACGATAATTAAAGCTTCGTTCGTCGTCATCGTTCCTTGAAAGGCTCTCACTCGAGGGAACGAGGAAGATTTCGTCAATTATCAAGATTGAAACTTTTCGATTTAGTGGATAATAAAATTAAATTTTGAACTTTTAACGGCGGCGGCGGAGTACCTACTTCACTGCACAATGCTAAAGCGCCAGACGAATAAATCTTGCTTTGGTCCAAAACTGCTTCGGGGCGAAATGAGCCCTCCTTCTCCTTCGACTTTCTTTCAACCTGCCTCCCTGGAATTGGTTCGAAGTTGTAAGGGAAAAAATAACACCTCAAGTTCCGGGAAAGCCATCATTCACCTGGTAAACCAAATACACCCCAACTGACTCACACATACACATATGAGGCACCCCCATCCGCCAAATGCTGGTTTTGGCGATGGCGGGAAATTTAAATAATTTATTCATGAATTCTTATTAACATAGTTTGTGGTTCCCGCGGAATTGCACGTGGAGAAGTTTTTCCGGATGGCAGCGTAAGGAATGATGCTCCGGAATTTAGTACCTACCTACGTTTCCTATTTTCCGGGAAGGTGCTCAGTAAAATTCGTTCTTTTTTTCTGTAAAGGGGAGCAAACTTTCGGTGTGTATTTCAATTTTTCCCTTCCGGCATTCCGCGGCAACCGAATGATGGCGGTGGGATTGTGTTCAGATGTTTCGCCTAAAATGTTTAAAAACTCATAAATGCATTACGGTGGAGGTATAATTTTTCAAAATTGTGGGTAACAGCCAGTTTTAATCAATCTTTTGCAACGGTAGAATGAAAACAAACGCACATAAGTACATTTTACATTCTTTTCACATGAAAAGTGAGTAGCACTTGGAGTGATCGTTGCTCTTTATTCTAATTATACCATTACTTTGGCTGTCGCAATGGATCAATGCACGAGTTTAAGTACGAATTTGACGTTTGAGCGGTGCCAAATTCACCCGTTCCCATGTTCACGTAAATAACACGGCACCGCTCAAACGTCAAAGAATGAATGTTCACTATTTGACTTTTAAGCAGTGCCGTGTTATTTTTGTGACCATGGAGACCAGTGAATTCGGCACCGCTCATACGTAAAATTGGTGAACTCGTGCATCGATCCATGGTTCATACAGCTAAATTATGAAACAAATCCACGTGCTCGGCTGGGATTTGAACCCAGGACTCTTGTATGCTAGACGAGCGCTTTACCAACTAAGCTACCGAGCCACTTGGTGACCCAATAACTGAGTTGGTTACAAGTTTAGAATTCAAATCCCTAAAGGGGTCCGCGTAGTCTGCGCGAAAATGGCAACATTGGCAAAGAAAGCTCTCAGTTAATAACTGTGGAAGTGCTCATAAGAACAAGCTGAGAAGCAGGCTCTGTCCCAGGGAGGACGTTAATGCCAAGAAGAAGAACTCTTTTTAGTTGCGTTATGAATCATTACATACTGCATTCGTCGTAATTATCCGTAATTATAAGCCTCTTTGGACAAATGTTCGACTCGTGCTGCAAAAATCATCATCCTTCAACTTGTTGCGTAAACTACTATTTCATAGCTGTTAATGTTAGCATGGTGAGGCATTATACCTATTTCCATCAAAATTGCGACACTCAACAAATTTATTTCCACGCATTCGTAAATTTGACCTTTCTAGTTTCATTGGATCTTAAAATCGCACATTTGCATCAATCCGCGTGAATGATAGTGCAATGAAATCACACTCTACAAGGTACTAAAACATTCCTAAACGGTGCTAATGCATAAAACATCACCGAAATGTCAAACGTGCAAATTCAGTCCGGAAAACAAGATTCATGTGGCAAGCGTAAGACACATCGTTGACTCGTCCAAAGGCAAAGGAAAAGGATTGAAGTCTCGCGACGAAAGAGTCAAACAAATTCTCCAAACCAAACCATCCGAGAAGCTAACCAACAACGACATGAATGAATTCGACGACAAAACACGCTAACATGTGTCGGTCGGAATGTCAACAAGCGAGAATAGGAAATTTATTACCAGCCGGAGATGCCATGAAAATCTGGCCGGTGCTTCCTCGACATTCGATGCGCTCTAACCTCGAATTTGTTCGTCATCGTCGTCGGAAAGGTCGAAATGGTTGCAAATTTTGACATATGTTCTTCGTGAGTATGTTATTCGCAGTCCTGCCGCAGAAGACATCAATTGGATGCAATTCAAAAGAGATTCATCAACAAAATGGGAATCTTTTATGCTGGAAATGTAACATGGACGGAAATGGAAACGTTCTGCGGTTGGGCTTTTCAAGCCGTTCGTTCATCGCGTATCGTCGTCCATCATCATCAGCTCAATCTGGGTAAAAATGGGAACATGGATGGAAAAAAACCAATTCACTCTTGATCCTTCGCACTGACGAATCTGCAGTGTGGCTTTTTTTCTACATCCAACCAGTCAGCTGAAATTGAATCATATCATATTCCATTAATGGATCCAAACCACCGAACGACGAGGCGATGAGGGCTCGGGTCGCGTCAGATCTGAAAGTATAGGCCATTTTCACACAGCAAGGGTATGTGATGTTTCGAATGATTCCTTAAAATACCACGGAAATAAAACTCCACGGAATATAATTGATGATTTCTCTCGGATTTCATTTCGAACTGAAACTGAAAAACTGAATTCTTGAAAAAATATCAAATCCAAAATATCCACAAAATGTTACATTGAACTTTTATTTTGTACGAGGGAACGTGTTAACTTTTCTTCTACTATTCGTGATTTCTTTGGGTTTGGGAAACAAACTAGACTAGAACAAATAAATTGATTTCACTAGATTTCAAACATCCCGAGAAATTCGATAAATAAACCATTTAAAAAAGTGTTGTACTTAATCTTCAATCCTGAAGCATGGTTTCATACCCAATACATGGAATGTGGAAGAAATGATCTGATAAGCGCAAATTTGGTACCTTTTAATCGGAAAACTGCAGAACGCTTTAGGTGAGCTATCTGTATAGCTCAAATGGATTATAGAACACAGAAAAACAAATGTTTGTCTCAAGCACTAAAATACTGATAATTACTCTTAGTTTATTGTCGTTTTCCAAAATGTCATAGCATGTCTGATTTTTAAGATATTAATGCTTCAAAATACCTTTTCAACGATTTAAGTCAACTTGTATGCAAGTTTACCAGCTTGTACGCGAAATTAAGTGTATATTTAACTACAGAAATCAATTTTTTGGCACTAGTGAATACGTTACGGTTTTAAAATCTCGGTTATTTTCTAGATACCATGTACCTTGCATATTTTTACGAACTCGTTAGCATAAGATTTTGTTATAGAAAGGTCGAAAGAAAATCTGGCGAAAACTTCCCCATACAGGTTTGTGGAATACTTTAAGCTACATTATTGGAATTTCTTGAAATCAGTTTGGAAAACAAAACTTGGAGTTGGAAGAGTTCAATTTTTCCCGATAGAATGTGTTCAAATTTTATGTTGTTGAATGTTTTGTCGGAATACTTTTCCTCATAGTTAAACACTGAACTTTTGACACCGTGTACGTATCAATGAAGATTGTAATATTTCAATGATAAAAGGGTACTTTTTGATCATTTAAAAAAAAAATATTGCTACAGGAAACGAGCATTTACATAAATGAACGTACAACTCGTAGTTGCTATGGACCGATGCAGGGGGTTCACTATTTGACGTTTGAGCGGTGCCGTATTCACTTGTTGCCATGGTCACGTAAATAACACGGCACCGCTCAAACGTCAAATAGTGAACTCGTGCATCGGTCTATTATGTGATTGAACACAGCAATCAAAATAGAAATATTAGATTTAGAACGCTAGAGGCGCTGTTACTTCCATACAATGGCTGTGATAGGGATAAATCAACCATAGTAGCTCTGTTTTTAATTCGACGCTATCCTTGGTACCAGTGCTGGGAATGGTAATAGTAGTAGGCTTAAATTTTCGCGAAAATCACGTGGCTCTCCCAGTACAGCAGTTCAAAAACGTGAATCTCATCAAGTAGCCTATGTTGGATGCACGAATTTTCTAAATCATGAGTGTCATTGAAGGCTCTAAATGCGGGAAATGCAGTGGGAAACAGAACATTTTTCTACAGTAGTTTTAGGTTGCCCTTAGCAACGGGTATTTTGCTATTTTCAAGGCATTTTGCCTACAGCAGCGATGGGCGTGAGTTTCACTGGCTTCGCTGACTGTGATTGGCTTTGCTTGGCTACTGTAGAGTGAATTTCAGATTTTCTCCCAACCATGCTTGGTACTCAAAGTGTCAAAGCGATTATTTTGAAAATAACAATCGTTTACTTACTTGAGGCAGAAGAATTGTTGGCTTTGAGTTAAGCAAAAAATGTGTATAACATTGATTCTTGAAAGATCCCCATATTCTGCGGTCGAATACAGGAGAAACCAATTGGATCTTTTCAACCTGGCGTATTTCACCTCTTATTTCTCCCCATCTAGGTTTCCCAGACCTATTTTTCAGAAAGGAGGAGGAAAAAGAAGGAGTACGGTCATTTTTTCTTAGCTGCTAAGGGAGGATTGGTAAACCACTTATTGAGAGGCAGAAAATTTGCTCAAAAATGATTTCAAATTCAGCACAACTTTCAATGTTAGATTGATTCCATCTTTGAGGTTTATGAGCACGTTCTGCAAAGCTACGCAGCAAAGAGTACATTTATTGATTTGCTATATGGTAGAACTTCATTCAGGTTTCCTATAAACCAGTGTCTATCACATTATCCTTCCAAAATGTATAAGTAGTCGATCAACCGATTGAGGTGAATTTTAATAGACAATATACTTTTATACATATTCTTGGTACCAAACAAAAATAGAACGAAACCGTGCTTGATTGTGATTGCTAGGAATATATGCACGAATTTGTTCTCGGCGTGACGATACTTGGTTGCTGCAGAAGTAAGAATTTTGTTCTCCTTCCAACAGCTATGGGGCTTCGTGGTCGTGCGGTTAGCGGCGTCAGTCGTTTAGGCGTATTGTGCCACGAAGTGTGGGTTCAATTCCCGCTCCAGTCGGTAGAAATTTTTCGTCAAACGAAAAATTCATCGCTGGGCCACTGGGTTTTCGTGTTGTCCGTTGTCTAATGTTAGTGAATGTTCAGTCTGTGCAGCCTTTGGCTGAAGACGGTGTAAATTGTCTTTTAAACAGTGATTGGTTGAACAATACCTTTCATCTTGGAATCCATTGTAAATGCTATCACTGAATCTGTGAAGATCAAAAGCAGTTCAATCATATATGTGCTTGGTTCTGCATTTAAACATATTTATCACCTTATTCAAGGTATTTGTATTCAAGGAAATACAAAACACGATAGTAAGAACAACGATAGTAAGAACCTAGGACAGGACGTGACAGCTCAACTTATTGTTTTTCAGTCGATAACCTTGACGATGCAAAAGCCAGTGCTACCAGTACCCTTTTCAAGCAAATCTTCTGAACAAATTAAAATATCCAGGCTCATATTTTGGTAGTTTTTTGTACGCTTAATTCATTCAATGCAATAGAGGATGCTGGATTAAAAAAAATCGGTTTTATTTTCAAAACCGGAGGTATTTTTAAAAGAAACTGAAACAAATTCCATTATTCTCCTCTCAATGAAGTATTTTGTATTTATTTCAGCATTGCAGGAGCACATGCGGTAAACTGAACATCAAATTTCAAAAGATTTAAAACAAAAAGATCTCATGCAAAATGTTCAAAATTTGGGTGAAAACTCTAATATATAAACTAGCAACAAAGTGCCCTGTTGCAATTCAACTCAACGATGTGAAAGCAGGCCTTTACTAAAACGACCAATGAGAAGTGGTCTTTTTGACAGGTAATTGGTTTCGTTTTTGTACTTTTACTTGACACGTCTTGTCTTAGGTAAGAACTTTGACTGAGTTTATTTTGAATTCAAAGCAGCTTACTGCAATTAGATTGAATCAGTTTTGACACTTTGAGTACCATCTCCAAAATACGCATACTAGATGTTAATCACAAGGTTTGCAGCGACATTAGCGGTCTTATTCTTATACGTCTATTGAACCAAGAGACGGAGCTTTCCAATATTGGTATATAATTTCGAGTATTCCTATAATTTCGAGTAAAATATATTCAACCTTTTGTTCCTTCCTTTTTGTTCTTCGACTTTTTGTCCTTTCGACTTTTTGTCTTTCGACCTTCTGTCATAGATTCATATGTCGACACCATTCAAAGATTTTGTATATACAAAAACGGACATGTTTGTTGTGTTTCCATGTTACGGACGTTAGGTTAAGAAAGAAATGTTTGTGATATCAATTATTATAAGAGACCGAGTATTCCTCTACATCCTGATTATCACAGGAAGAATCTACTTTCATTAGGGAGGATTGAAAAGGTCTGTTATGTAGTTTAAATAGAAAGTCATTTACCAATACCTAAAGAATACATCGACACTCTTACAAGGAAGGGTCACGATAGCGCCCCCTGTGGATTTCATCCAGACCATTTTTGTATGTCAAAATGTAGAAAAATCTATAGCCTTTCGGGTGCTGTTTCTAGTGGTGTAGCCAGGAGGGGCTCTCAGAGGTATAAAATTTTGCATTTCGAATATAATTGTGATATTTTATTTTTCAACTAAAACTATAACAGAATCTAAAATGAGCAATTCTCGCTGAAACCAGGCCGCCATCGGCACCCATCGTTAGAATTCCAATTTTATGTCACTGATCACTAGTTTTCGATAAAACTTAAGGGTGGTCCTTTCTGTTTTCTCAAATTGGTGGACCCTTCGTACGCCAGGTAGCTAAACAGTTTGCGAAAAAGCCCATTTTTCGATAAATCTTGGGTATTTCTTCACGGGATATGTCTCATATTTCGCTTGGAACACATAGCAAACTTAGTGGCATCGTATAGAGAAAAGATATAGCTTTCATTTAAACTTGAAAAAATTTTGGCGGTTATTTTGAATTTGGCCGCCATTTTGAATTTTTTTTAGAAAAATCGATTTTCAACCTTTGGTGTTTTATTCGAGTCGAGTGAAGAATAAGAATATTATTTTTAGTGAAACAATCTGGCGGCCATCTTAGATTTTGACGCCATCTTGATTTTAGGTAATAGAATTAATTTTCCACCTGGATAGCACTCAGCATGTCGAATTTAGAGGCTACCAATAAAAAAAAGGTTATGTATACTCTTCTTCTTCTTATTCTTCATTTTACTGACGTTACGTCCCTACTGGAACCGAGCCTGATACTCAGCTTTATTAGTTATAAATCTAGGTTATTAAACAGGAATTTTCTTTTTTAATGCGATTTCTGACAACAGAATAATTCTTCGACATATCTTTGAATTCAGTAATAATGAATAAATAAATTCAATAAATGAAAACCGTCGAAAAACATTGATTGTATTAAACAAATATTTTTTACCCTATGCATTGTTGTTCATTGTATGAAGTTTATAGATTTCGTGTCGGGACCTAAGTGAGCCTTGTGGTAATATCTGTAGTTTTAACGTAAAACATTGACAAAAGTGCATTAATTTATAATGAAAGTCTTAAATTTTGAAGCAAAAAACATCCTTGATTTTCTGAGCCATAAAGTATCGTTTTTAGTACCGCTCAACATGCATGTGAAAAATAGCGAAATTGAATGATGAGAAGCAGGTTATGTTCTAATGTGGACGTAATGTCGAAAGGCAGGTGTATTATTTCGAGGTTAGAAATACTGTCGGCCATCTGTGCTTTCGACGTCATCTTGGTTTTAAGCAGTTGAATGTTTTTTTACCATCTCAGTTGATTTATAAGGCCTCCGTTAAAAAAAAACAATCAGATTCTATCTTTCTTATCTTATCTCAGCTGTTCAACTGATTGTTAATTTGTATCAATGGTTTTAGACCAAATAAATGAAAGAAATAATGCTATTTTACAACTCGAAGATATACAGAAGAATCATTCAGGTAGCAAATAAGCGTTAAAAAATCCTATTTGATAATTTGTTTTTAAAATTACTTAAGCTGAAGGGCTCTGTTCCAGTAGGTACGTAACGTCAGTAAAATGAAGAACAATAAGAAGTATAGATGTAACGGTAGCATTGAAATTCAACATGTTGAGTGCTAACAAGGTGAAAACTCATTCTACTACTTAAAACCAAGATGGCGTCAAAATCCAAGATGGCCGCCAGATTTTTTTCACTCAAATTAATACTCCTATTCTTCATCTGTCTCAAATAATACACCAACGATTGAAAACTTGTTTCTTTGTTGTACAAAAAAATATGTTTGCATTGATTGCACTCGCCATATACGTCAAAATAGTAGAACATGATATAGAAAATCGTTCATATCATAGGGTAAACACCTTTGCTCACCTAGTATTTGTAGCCTATCTTACGCAATTTTTTCTCAGCTTTCTGATGGTAATCTCAGAACTCAAAACTAGCGGTGCGCTAATGGTGAAAAATCGATTTTTCTAACAAAATTCAAAATGGCGGCCAAATTCAAAATGGCAGCCAAAATTTTTTCAAGTTTAAATGAAAGCTATATCTTTTCTCTATACGATGTCACTTAGTTTGCTATGTGTTCCAAGCGAAATATGAGACATATCTCGTGAAGAAATACCCAAGCTTTATCAAAAAATGGGCTAATTCGCAAACTGTTCAGCTAGCTGGCGTACGAGGGGTCCACCAATTTGAGAAAACAGCAAGCACCACCCTTAAGTTTTATCGAAAACTAGTGATCAGTGACATAAAATTGGAATTCTAACGATGGGTGCCGATGGCGGCCTGGTTTCAGCGAGAATTGCTCAATTATCTATATTAAAAATTTATATTTATTATACCAAAGGCGTAATCAGGGTAAAAACCGTGGGAGCAATTTTACAATAACCTACATTTTTGGTGTCCAATTCCAACCACTTCACGCTATTCCCACCTTTACCACGGAATGGCCAAATGTTTTCTCTAGTCGTGTAGATAGCAAATTTGAACATAAAGGCATTGTTAACAATTTAGAAGATGAGGAAATACGGTTTATACTGATAAGGGAGAAAAACGATGTGGCTTTCGATTGATTTTATTGACTATTTTTTGAGCTATACATAATATGGAGAAGCATAAGTATGTTTTCGAAAGTGTTGTCAGTTGAGGCATTAATTAATATATAAAAGGTATACACCCGATTCTGCTTTTGCATGGGGGATGCGTATCGTGCAAAAAAAGGCTTTCAATTCAAAATTCAAAAACTGTGCAAAAAAGTGACACCTTTTCTCGACGTTTAATGCAAAATAAGGTTTTGGCAAATAAAATGCATGGATTTTATTTTTCACAATCGTATAAAAAACCGTGCGGTAACAGAATCGGGTATAAACATATTGTAAGTAAATTTCCAATTTTACCAAGCTAGGGTAGAAGCACCGGTTTTGACCTTACGCGTAGTGTTGCTATAGTGGATTGTATACCGTTTTACATAAACAATCTGCATGCAACCTTTTGTGTTCAATAGATCACATTCACATGATAGAGCTACATTCATTTGCTCGTCAGAATAGAGCAAAAACATAAGAAAAACAATTAATTTTCCTTATAATTTTAACTCCCATACATGGTGTATTTGGCCACGGTACTCTTAATTTGACCACTCTCATAAGAAATCAATGTGATTGACCAATTTAGGAATCGAAGCTAGATTTCTGGCCGCCTATATTGACCAACGAGATTTTGGCTGAAGTCAAAAAATTGAAAATGAAACAATAAAATAAAGTTCAAAACTCATATTAAAAGTGATTGTAGAACATAGCCACACCTCAAATTTACAAGGGCACAAAATTTGAGAACCAAACAGAGCTCCACATTGAAAATTTATTCCCTTGGTCCTCACTAGTAAGCAAGTGATTTAATTGATTTTCAACGCGAACTGTTGTCAGATTCTTGAAAATTCAAAGTTTGGCTTCGTTTTAAGGAATGCAATATTTCCTCAAAGTTACGCACTATCTGAAAGCCTGTGGTTCAACACTTTTATCGAACATGGGGATGACGTTTTAATACTATTCAATATAACACTTTAAGAATTTTGATGATTTTGATCATGAAAAACAACTCTTTTTGCGTCATGTCGAATTTTGCACATCAAAAAGCATACTTAGATCTTACAAAAAACGTTTGATGTTTAAAAAAAAAAATGCTGATTTTCAAGTTAGCGCTATTTGAATAATTCAATATTTTACATATATTTTGACGACATTTTTCATGCAAAGTTCATTTAATACAAATAAAAAAATGAAATAAAGTTACTTAATTTGTGATAACGCCTTTTAAAACAATTAAAACGGCAAATATCATTTTAAAACAATAACAAACTAGTTTTGGCCAAACTTATTTTTTTCCGACTATTGTGCATTGTTGACATTGCCCTTCCTGTCCACACGACTGGAGAAATCATATGGCCTTTCTCAATTTTCATGGTAAAGATGGGAATAAACCATTTTATGATATGTTTCGCAACAGCTGATCGCCGCAACAGTCAATTGACAGAAGACCTGGGATTTTGTTTTGATAAGATATTCAAAAAGGTGCACCTTTAAGAGCCCCTCCTGGCTACACTAGTGGCCCATCACCCGAAAGGCTTAAGATTTTTTTTTTGTATTTTGACATACAGAATCCAACAAAAATGGTCCAGTTCGAATCCCCGGGGGCGCTATCGTGACCCTACCTTGTTAGTATCGAACCTTTTTTTATATATTTTTTTTTATACTTACAAAAACAAAAGTGTAGGTATGTTTATTTTTTTTTTATTTTATGTAAAACATGAATAACAAGATGGCGACAATCGTAGTGACGAACTGATGAAATCAATATGGAATCGTACAAATTCAATCAAGTCTACAAATTCAGTTAAGTCTTGGATTGAAATACGAGAAAGGGGTCGTCCATAAACCATGCAGTTATTATTTTTCTTACTTTTCTAACAGTTAAATGTCTTTCTAAATGTTGAACAGCCCGTGTTTTAGAAGGAGTATTCAACTTTATTTGTACCTTAGGGGTCATGCACAAATTACGTCACGCTACAAGGGGGGGGGGGAGGGGGTCAAGCCAAGCGTGACAAGCCTTACAAAATTTCAGAAGGTATCATACAAAAAACGTGACAAAGGGGGGAGGGGGTCGAAAAAGTCTAAATTTAGCGTGACATAATTTGTGTACCATCCCTTACGTGTATTTCAAAACATAAATCTTCAATTTCTCAAAAGATAGCGTTAATCTCAATTATGTTTTGTAACCAGGGTAGATAATCGTCACCGTCAAATGGAAAAAGTCGTCGACAAAACTAAAAAGAGAATCGTCATCGTCACTCAACCAGCGTTGGATGACGATTTGCTGCAGTGGTCCGCCACAAAGGCTCGGCGTCATGACGAACAAATAAGCCTCCTTTGTTATAGTCGAATCTTCGTTCGGGAGCTCTGAGCCGACTAAAAATATGAACCGTGGCGTCGATAGATTATGAGCCTTTTTTGAAAAAATAAAACAAAAACAAAACGTGGCTGGAATTGAATAAATGATCGCTGAATAGTCAATAAACGCCTCCTTCGTTTGAGAAAGGGGAGTGAACGGAATGAAGACAAATTTGTTCGATGACGATTTTAGATTACCGTTCGTCGTGCATTCTTTCGTCGATGACGAGACGATGACCTGCCAGAGTTATAATACTGGATGACGATGTCTTTTTTATTTCGTCATCGCACTGTGACGAATCTGACGATTGCGTGCCCTGTTTGTATCAGATATTATAGGAAATATTTTCAGAAAGAGAAGCTGTAAGAGAAACAAAAAGAATAAAAATCGTAAACCATGTTCTAATTACTTTTATACCCGAAACTCATATCAACATTATTGAGAAAATAGCTAACTCGAGAGGAAATATCAACCAATCGAATTTCAGCTGATTTGAAAAGAAAGAAGTGGCCAAAAACGAGTTCGATAGTCGCAGTTTAGTAAAGACTGATTCGGAAAAGAATAATATACAATACTTATCAGTTGATCGCTTTAGTCATAGTCGATTACAGTTATTTGGAGAGATATGCCGGTTCTGTTTTTGCACGAGGGATGCCTACCGATCAAAAAAAGTTTCCAGTTCAAAATTTCAGAAACCGTGCAAAAAAAGTAACATCATTTCTCGACGTTTCATGCAAAAATAAGGCTTTTGGCGGTAAAAACGTGTGGAAATGGCCGTGTAAAAAAAAAATTATGCAAAAACAGAATCAGGTTTATTTGTTATATACTCTCGTTTGGGTTTACCCCTCAAAAACCTACAAAAGTGTTTTGTTCATATCTCTGTGATTACACGTCCAATTAAAACTCTCTATGGTCGTGCTGTCGAATGACAATGAGTTATTCCTACTTCATGTGTGTTTTTTCAAAAACATTTTTTTAATTTTGTTTACTAAATTTTGACTTTTGACTTTTTGAAACACATCGAAAAACATGTCTCAATCAATGTGTCATTAGAATCGTAATATCATATTCCTTGAAGAGCATTCACAGCGTTTAGGTGGAAAAATCTGAAAACTGTTCAAAACCAATGAAACAGTCATTCAAATCAACGTACAAAAGTTTGGGTTGAACTGTACTTACTTAAAACACGAAAATTCAGTGAAAGGTCAAATCAATCATGTACGCGCCATTTCTTGCATTTGAAAGAGCTATGAATTTTTGAAATCCAATGCAAAATGGAAGATATACTTACAAAAATGATTTGCGTGCGACTCAGGTGAATTCAAACTTTTGTAAGATTCCAAGGTTGCCGAAGTATTTCTAAATTTCCCCATAGAATTTGTGAAGGATTCACACGAAATTCCCACGAGATTCAGAAGAATTGCCCGGAATTTCTATATAATTCTCACAGGATTTCTACAAAACTTAGTATACACACTTGAATCTCACGGTTCTCATTCAACAATTCCCACTGGAATCTCACCATCCTCATTGGGCTACCTGGACCTACAATGGAATCACAGAATTCTCACCAGAATTCCAGGATTAACACTGAAATCTCAGGAAGTCTCAGTCCACACTGTTGTTCAAGGATCTAGAAACTCAGTATAAACTCTGTAACCGGTTGGTTCCAGTTTTTAGATTTTCATGTGCGTATGAGTTTATGTTGTTGTGAAAATTCACGTTTTTAGATGTAAATACAGTAGGTTACACAGAAGCGAGAAATCTGCGTACCGCTGTAAGCAAATCCACAGACGTTGCTGAAGGGGATTTGCAGATCTCGCACAAAAATGGTGCTTTGAAATGAGAGGTAAAATCACTCCGCATATGGGCGCGGCCATCTTCGAAATTGGAGAAGATTGGGAGAATTTATTCAGGCGTCCGTGTGTGAATACCATAAGATCATAAGATCGGTTGAAGTGCAGTGCAAGTGTTAACCCCCCCCCCCTTTCTTGTTAGGGTGTTGGACAAGGGAGCTGCCTCCGTTCAGGTAACTAGGTTCAGGATTTACCTTTTGACCACCCTGGCGGTAAAGAACAAAATTCCTTTTATCAGGACCTCGTATTCGTTGAATAGAACGGTCAACACACGCCACACAAAAATGTTCAACCCACACGCCACACAAGGGCTCAATAAATGGTTTAAGAATGTGAATCTTCCTAGTTTTCATACTTTGTTCGCGAAGCCCCTCCGATTACCCAGTAACATGCCGACCCTGCGACACAGTTCAGGGGTCTCATGTTACTGAGCTAGTTACCCGGGAGTGGTTGGTAGCCACTAGCTTTTCAGGGATTCCCAAGGGAGTCTCGGGGGAGTTATAACTCTAGAATCCCTGTACCACAATGGGGTCCTAGGATTTATATTGGTAATGTAGGATCCACATTGGAGTTCAAGGATTCACCCTGAAGTCCACACTACAGTCCCAGGATTCAGACTGGAATCACACGATCTACACTGAAATCCTAAGATCCACTCCTTTACCCTGGCATTTATAAGGGAATCGCAGAATTCGTACTGGAATTTCTGGATCTATCCTGGAATATAATGGAATCCCAGGATCCAAAATTTAATCTCAGAATCCGCACTGGAATCTCAGGATGCACACTAAAATTCCGAGATTCACAGATTCTTGTGTACACTCTTGGATACACTCTGAAATCCCAGGATTCACACTGGAATCCTACACGAAAAAAAATCTGTTCCTGGAATTATGAATATTCATGGTCCGATTTTGTATGGAAAAGAGTTCCATGAGCATGGGTATTCATGATTTCATGAATTAATTTCGTGGTATCAGGAACACATTTTTTACCCGTGTAGGATCCACATTGGCGTTCCAAAATCCATCATAAATTTCAATATTCTTTCAGGTATCTCTGATTTGGAGACCTAGTGGGTAGTGCCTGATGACTAGTGGCAAGGAACCACGGTAAAAAGAAGCAAGGTATTATACTTCGAAAAATGACATTTGGCAGTGACGTCATTCCTATCGCAAACTCGAACGAGTGCAAAAGAAAGCAAGGCTTGCTCTCTTTTACTATCCTGTAAGCCTCATGCTTGACAATAGGAATGACGACACATGTTTTGATTGAAAACCGTTGTTTACACGTGGGAATAGCCTATCTTGTTGTGTCTACCCTATTCATCGCCACGAATGAGGAGACAAAAACGGCAAAAATCATTCGATTCTGTTGATTCGTTATCGAATCGTGACATAATGTAATCAATCTGTTTTTTATATAGATATGTTGAATGTCATACGAACTGGTAGTTTCGTGCAGTGTCATTTATATAGAAGGAGCATAATTACAATATTCCCACATTGAATTCATATTCAATTGAATAAAAAATATGTTCCTTTGGTATTCCATTATTTTTTGGTGGGATTGTCCTACCGTAATAATAGGATAACATAAAAAAAAGATCTTCTGATCTCTCTAGTTTAATTCGAAAATAAACTTTTTATACTCTACCATATTGAGAATGAGCATGATTGACCGCCCGCAGTTGCTACTCCGTTATTCAGCCATTCCATGAAAAACCTATCTAGTGGGTCTCTGAATTCCGTGAAAATTTGCAATATTTTTGGACGAAATGAAGGCTAAAGATTTCGACTTTTCAGAAAAAATATAAAATTTCACAAAAATTGTGTTTTTTACATGAAAAAAACTCAATAGTTTCAGTTTTTTTCGTGTTTCGAAGGCCTCGGGACCTAATTTTTTCTTGAAGGTTCAGAAAATTTTACGTATACTGTCAAATTTTCAGCGATGTATGTTTTTTAGTTTTTGAGATATATTTTTTTGAAAATAAAAAATCAGTCATTTTTCATCGGCACACACTGGTCTCAGCGCATTAGATTTGTAATGTTTAAAAAAAAATATAACTTTTGAACAGCTTAACCGATTTCCAATCATTTTGTATGGAATGAAAGCTTAAAATTTCAACTATTCAGACAAAATTAAAAATATGTTTAAACGTGAAAAAATATAAAAATTTCTAGTTTTTTTTAGAAATTTTCATATATTTGAATGTGAATTTTTTTTCCAAAGTTTTCTATTTTTTTTTCTATTTTTTCTGAAAAGTTGAGACCTTAAGCTTTCATTCCATAAAAAAAGATTGGAAATCGGTTGAGCTGTTCAAAAGTTATGATTTTTTTGAACATTACAAATCTAATGCGCTGAGACCTTCAGTGTGTGCCGATAAAAAATGACTGATTTTTTATTTTCACAAAAATATATCTCAAAAACTAAAAAACATACATCGCTGAAAATTTGACAGTGTACGTAAAATTTTCTGAACTTTTAAGAGAAACTGAGAGCAGCAATAGCCCCTTTGGTCCCGAGGCCTGCAAAACACAAAAAAACGGAAACTTTTGAGTTTTTTCATGTTAAAACACATTTTTTGTGAAATTTTATATTTTTCCTGAAAAGTCAAAATCTTCAGCCTTCATTTCGTTCAAAAAGATTGAAAATCGGTCAAACGGTTCAAAAGTTATAATTTTTTTTTTTAAATAAAAATTTTGCAAAATCGCGATTTTTCTGGTCACTCTATTTCGGAAATGGTCACCCTAATCAAAAAATCCAAAAATACGTGTATTCTTATTTCGGATAAGGAACAAAATAGCAAATTTGCACGGAATTCGGAGACCCACTAGATCGGTTTTTCATGGAATGGCTGTATTACAACATCAGCTGTAATTACACAAAGAACAAACAGACGCTACTCAGGATCAATGCGTAAGTACCGGTGCTCTCATTACTATAATTAACAATACCGGTGCCGACTGCGTATGAATGCAGGTCAATTTGGGAATGGGAAGGAAATGTTGATGTGTTACTGGATTTATGGAAGCCGAGGAGTCCTTTGCAGTTACACAAGATAACACTGGGAGCTTGGATTTGTTTTGGTTAACGATGAAGATAAAATTTGAAATACTTTGAGCCGATACTCTTGTCGTTACCCTAATACGTGAACCAGACACAAACTCTCATTTCACCGCTTGCTCCACATGATCATGCAACAGTTTCAACGGATTGAACACTACTCATCTTGTTATACTTCACTATACTCCGAATAAAGGATACTTTCAATATCGGAATTCTCATCGAGTTACACGAAGCTTTTCCATATACGAAACATTCGTTTCGTTATTATCCTGATTTTTAAATTCTGTGTATCGTTTCGTTTCGTAAAAAAAAAATCATAACGCATACCATCATCACATACAACACCAGTGAAAATGTAGCGCACCGGACACACAGGACTTCCCACTGAGAGAGCAAAAAAAAGAGTTATTTATGTTTCTATTCGAATGCCCTTTCAACACATCAAAAAATCATCATTTACGACCGGTTCGTTTCACGTGCAGCCAACCTCGCCTCGCGTCCAATCTCGGAGTGCTTCGGTTAATAGCCAATGGATTCCCGATCCTTGATGATGAGCCGCAGCTGAGCTTCAAAAAGTTTTCCACCAGGCTGACCTTTTTATTCCACGTCCGCATCGGACTTTTCATCAATTGCGCGCGCGGTTCACTCAAAGGGAAAGCGTTTCCATCGGTAGGGTGGGAAAAAAATCTCTCCGTTATAATGTGCCACTACGCTATTGAAGCGCCAGCAAGTGAAATCATGTGAGTGTTTTCGCATCTTCCGGAAATCCTTTGAACAACTAAAAAGCCTCCCTGGCCCTGGTCGGTGAATGGAGTGGGAAAGTAATGGATGAAATTTGACGTAGTTATTGGGATGAGTGAAGTTAAAGATCGAATTCAATGCTGTCAGCTTTAAATTCGATGTCTGCCAAAGACAATGAAATGAATGAAGCATTTGGCTCTTCCTTCAATGTAATCAGTCAATTTGACTTTTTCGATAAACGCCCTCAAATTTACAGATTCTTACTCCTCATGACACACAATCAATCGACTTCACATCCGACCATTTTACGATTCATCAAACGACCCGAAAAGACACAAGACACACTTCGTCTCCTGTCCCCAATCGAGAAAATCTATGGCAAAAGTTTCAATTTCGATTGATATTCTGCACCGCCCAGCCCCAAACCAACTCTAGCGTTTCATCTCTGTGAAGCAAGTGAATAATTTCCACTTTCGCTGCTGCTGCTGCTTGATCTAGCTGTGTCAACCGAAGCGACGCCCAAGCTTTCGACGACCGATACGCTGCTTGGTTCTAGTCCAGACGCGTAATATACGCTTCGGAGGTGGCCTCACTCATCCGTGTAATTTATTCCATTAAGGAATGGCTTACAATCACGACGAAGGAGCCACCTCCACAGGCCACCAGAAACCACCCCCAAACATCCTTTTCTTGGAACGGCGACTTTTCCGACTGGCAGAAAATAAGTGATTGGCGAGTAATTTTAAACTTTCGCAACTTGATTGACTATGACGCCACAAACGGCAAAAAAGGAACGCATGGGCAGCGGTAATGGGGACCGATCAAAATGGCAATCAAACTCTTTCTTAGAGAGGTGTTTTGAAATGCAAACTGAAACAAACTCATGTGATGATGGCGTTGTTACTAAAGTGGAAACACATTTATTAAATCAAAACGTCAAACTTTTCCTATGGAAAAAATAACGGCAATGCGTTTTAGACTTGTTCTCTTGAAATGAACAAATTTTCAATGGTAAAGATTTATAAAAAAAAAAACTACGAGAAGGTACGCATCCCGGCAGCAATGAACATCGATGGACACGGACAGTAAAGACATTGGAAGAAATGGTCACGTCTGCATCGCGGATGATGGAAGCCAACCTACTTTCACGTACCTACTCCCAGTACGGTACCCATCAGCTCAAGGAAAATAAACCAGCTTCTGATGAAATTAATTTGTTGGATTAAGCCCAGAGAGATTGGTCGAGGCCTAGATAGCCGTAGCAGTAAACGCGCGGCTATTCAGCAAGACTTGGTCTTGGGTTCGAATCCTAACGGTCGAGGATCTTTTCGGGTTGGAAGTTTGCTCGACTTCCCAGGGCATAGAGTATCTTCGTAGCTACCACACGATTGCGAAAATGTTAACTTTGGTAAAGAAATCTCTCAGTTAATCACTGTGGAAGTGCTCATTAAACACTAAGCTGAGAAGCAGTCTTTGTCCCGGTTGAAACGTTTCACCAGAAAGAAGAACCACAAGAAGCACCATCCACTGAACTTGTTATTTTTTAACCAAAAGGTCTTTCCTACTTAATCTGTCGATAAACAGGTAAGTTGCTCTGCTTTGTACCAAACTGCATCCAGAAGTTTCTTGAACAGCATCTGTCCAGGACGCAACCAAATCCCACTACCCAAATAGTAAAGTTTCAACTATAAATGTGTGAAAGCGTGCGAAATTAAATTATCGTCGGAATGGGTACAGTGCTTAGACTCGACTTGATTACCGTGCCGTTGTTGCTTAGAACATGCAACTCTGCCAGCAAAGAAGGACGTCAGGGGAAAGCTACATATTCATAAAGTCCCCAGTAAACCGACGGTGTTAATCAGGAAATTCGTCTCTCGAAAGTTTTCAGCTGCTGTTTCAACTGGAAGAGCTCCGTAAAGTTGTCGTCAGTATCGTCTTCGTTGGAAAATCAGGATAAACGGAGGGAATGGGAAAGCGCGGTTGGCCACTGTGGAGCAAACACGACCTAAAATTTCTTGATTGTGGCTGCCAGTGGTTGGCTAATTGGCGTAACGATTAGCTCACCGATGCGAAATGTGTTCTCTCGGGTGCCAATTTTTGCGGTTTGAGCAAATAAATTTCCACTTGGAATGATTTGCATTCGGATGACGTGGAGAAATGAGCATAGTTCACCGGTTGCAATCATGGTTTAAGCATTTCAAGTTTACTTAATTCACTAGGAATTTAAAGAGGTACCTCTTTGAGGTTGGCAAAGCAATGAAATTGTGTGTTATTGATTGATCCGTTATGTATGAGCACTCCAATGTATAATAAACATAGAATTTTTACTTCGTAAATAAATATTTCATTCGTTTGCAAGGTACACTGGATTATCAATTCTAAAACTGGATCGAGAATTCAGAGATTTAATTAGTTCGTAGATTACATCAGCTCATTGAACGAGAATTTGGCGCTTGAAGCTGAATTCGTAGTAATCCATCTCTAATGCTTTGCTAGATCATAAAGGTTAGTTTAACCTTTACGTTACCGGCCTCCGACAAGACATTTTCAAATAGCTATCATTTCGTCAATTCCCATCCGATTTTTTTGAAACCACCGTCAGTATACTTTAAAATGGTATTAGTTATTTTTCATAAATGGACAATGCTGAATTCGGAACCATACCGGAGATATTCCGGGTTGTGCTGGGGTCACGAGGGTGTCAAATTTGGGAAATGTGATTTTTTTATTTATTGCCGTTACAAAACTGATGTTTTTATGTAAAACGTGAGATAATGATGGATTGTCATCATTTCAACATAATTTGAATAAGTGGACCGTTCCGAAACATCGTAGCCGGTTCTGCCAGGGCCAGTTTGGGGACATTTTCATTTCATATCCAAAACATACCGTGCGACGTCCAAAACAAAAATTTTCAATAACTCACATAGCGATTGCCGGCATTCAGAAATTTACATGAGTTTAACCCTTTGGGGCCTGATTTTTTCCAAGAACTATTATACAGTTTTTTGAACGCCTTTCAATAGTTTTGGTGCTCAAAATGCTAAACATTACAAGAAATGATGACAAATATTATTTTGGGAGGTGCTAGGTCTTCCAAACTGCTCTTGAGTTCATAACTTGAAGTCTATGCTTGTAATAACAACCTTGTTCATCATACAAGGTGATGAACTGTAATCTACCGTATATTCTGAACCTTCTGAGTGTTCAGCAAATATTATCAGATCATTTCGAATGTTCTAGATTATCTAACTTGTCGGGATGTTCAGTACATAAGATCTACAACGCGATGAGAGCCAGGATTTAGTGGTAATAAATTAATAACCACGAAACGAAGCACTTCCGAAACATGGTGTATTCGACAAAGTTTCCAGTCATAATAAGCGACATCTATTGGGAAGCATCCATTAATTATGTCACGTAAAAATATACTATTTTCAACCCCCCTGCTTTTCACCTTTTGTTTGAGAACAATTTGTGAAAACGTCAGTAGAGTCTAAATGCGTAAACTAGTAGAAAAACGTTTTGAATATATGTGTTTGTCGACGAATCTTCTTCTTTTTTTCTTGGCATATCGTTCCCACTGGGAGGAAGCTGGCTTCTCAGCTTAGTGTTAGTTTAGCACTTCCACATTTATTACCTGAGATCTCTCTCAGCTAATGACCTTTTTGCATGGATATATCGTGTGGCAGGCAAGCATGGGAAAATTCACTCACTCACCCGAACGCTACCGATAAAATATCTGCAAAGTATCTGCTGCCACCGAATGTTCAATGACTGCCGAACGCTACTAGGGTGAGCGCGATCCCGACGAATCGTAAACGATTGAGATACACCGAAAATGAAAAGATATACAGATCGGAGAGAGCACCTATCCTCTCTTAAATTGGAGACACGAAAGAACGCGTTCGCCATTCGATCACTGAAAGCTTCCTGCGAAATGTACAGATTTTGAGTTCACTGAAACATTTCGCCTTGTGTCACGGCATAAAAATTAACAAGGCAGTCTCTTCACTGATGTAAATATCGAGTTTCATTGTAAACATGTGACGTCACTCTTATCGTACCATATACCTTCCGGACCACTAGATCATTTTTTTCGCAAATTTGTTCGAGGTGGATAGGAATGACGTCGTCGAGTAGCTGTCAGTTTCCGGAATATATCACCTTCTTAATTGTGGTACACCGTGGCCTTGTGTATTACCAGTCAGGGAACGCTCTTCAGCTCTCAAATACGAATGCCACTCGTGCGGAATCGGAATGTAAAGAATCATTCGCTACAGCAATCGGATGCCTTCGGCACAATGAGTCGGTAGTGAATCATTCTGTTGCCATTTTTGTCTAACTTGTCGCTCGGCGAACAAGAAGAAAGCGCATTGGAAATTGAAACACTCAGCTTGGTTGGAGAAACGACAATCTCGCTCTTGACCGCTTGTGGATGTGAGCGAGAGAAATGCAATATTCGAGTGAATGTTTCCCATGCTTGGTGGCAGGCATGCGCCCATACTCTGTGCCCAAGGAAGTCAAGACTCTTTCCTTTCGGTAATCTTCATACAAATCTCGAGCTCTACTTCTTTTTTGCAATCCTGCAACACGACTATCCGTGTAGAGGCGTCACTACTGTACTGTCACAGACAAACAGACGTAACACTCTTGAGAAGCTCATGGTACATGCGTTTAACGATGAATTTGAATTTCATTTGATCGACGCGATCGTTCCACCAGAGGCGCTAGTGTTCGACCGCTTTGACTTTTGATAGTGTACACGTTGCTAAATGATGCGAACAAAACTTACAGGCAATTCGTGTAGTAGTGTGTGTGTTAGGCAAACGTCAACTAAAAATCCATCATGGCAGACAGTGCTTCGCGCGGTTCTTGCAACAGATGGCAGTGTGGACTATAAGACTATCCATAAGGACACTTCGCGATTGGGTTGACAGCTGAAAGTGCAAGCACAGTGAACACTAAACGTACCGAAATTTCGTTAAGCGTCATCAGTGCTTACCAATCTCCTTTGTTCCCCAAGCGATGATTGTCAAAAATTCATGGTAAACAAACAAATTAATTGATCACAGCTGTCTCATGGATTGCCTTATTGTCAGTTAAGCACTTGGTACACTCTTTGCCAAGGGTGCAAATTTTTCCGCACGCATAAGCTAACACTTCAATGGAAGCTTGCGCAGTGACAACATTATTTATCTCCACCTCTTTCTCTCATTCGGCGTCGCTCCGTATAGCCGAGAGGCTTTAGAAGTTTCACGACACTCTCTGAGTTATTTCTCAATCCCTGAAAATTTGATGGCAATCGGATGAAAACTCGAATTTTGCGAATCAATTTTGTGTGTGGCAATTTCATCGTGGACACCCTTTACTCTATGCCCAAGGCAGTCGAGAATATTTTCATTACGAAAAGATCCTGGGCCGACCGGGAATCGAACTCGGAAACCTCAGCATGGTCATGATGAATATCCGCGTCTTTACAGTTTAGGCTATGGGGGCTCTAGCGCAAGCAACTACTGCTGTAAATTTCGAGAATTGAGCTTCGGGATAGTCTGAACGTCGTAGAATATCCCAGGACATGAAAAAGCATGTGAAGCAGCGTTTTCTTGACATAATAGGTATGTATTACCAAGTACGAACATCAATTGTATTTACAAAAGGCATTTTAAGCTACTTTTATACTAATTATTCTATACTAGGTTGCCAAGTAGGACATTAAGGCATACACCTAAAAATTTTCCCTGACAGGGAAGTATATTTGCAGGGACTTTTCCGAAGACAGTAAATTTTATTCATTGATTCTTTTATACAGCCATTTTCCGACTACGGTCATAAATGACCGTGCCGGCCCCAAAGGGAAAACTTTGATCATTTTAGCGAGAAAAGTTACTGGAACAAGGGTAGACCTGAAGTTCTGAACTCCAGGGTAAATTGGAGGGCCTGGAATATCACCAACGTTCCTTGAAATAGCAAATTGGTCTGTGAGAAGGTTCAGTGAACATGGTAGATTATATAACTTCAGTCAGTTTAGAAGGAAATATTACTGGAAAAATAGTAGACCTGAAGTTCTGAAGTCCTGGGGAAATTTTGAAGGATCTGCAATACCTCAAGCGTTCCTTGAAACAGCATATTGATCCATGAGAAGGTTCAGTCAACATAGTAGATTATATAACTTCACTCAGTTTAGAAAGAAAAACAAGGGAAGACCTGTAGTTCTGAACTCCAGTGTAATTTGGAGGGCCTGAAATACTCCAAACGTTCCTTGAAATATCTTTTTGATTCGTGAGAAAGCTCAGTGAACATTAAATAACTTCATCGTTTAGTAAGAAAAAATACTAGAACAATTGTAGATCTGAATTTCTGAACTCCGGGGTAATCTGGGTGGCTCGGAATACCCCAAACGTTCCTTGAAACAGCTAATTGATCCATTAGAAAATTCAGTGAACATGTTAGATTTTATAACTTCACTCAGTTTAGCGAGATAAATTACTTGAACAAGTGCAGACCTGAAGTTCTGAGCTCCAGGGTAATTTGGAGGGCCTGGAATATCCCAAACGTTCCTTGAAAGAGCATATTGATCCATGAGAAGGTTTAGTGAGCATGTTAGATGATATAACTTCACTCAGTTTAGTGAGATAAATTACAGAAACAAATGTAAACCTGAAGTTACGAATACTAGGGTAATTTGGAGGGCTTAGAATACCCCAAACGTTCCTTGAATTAGCCTATTGATTCGTGACAAGGTTCAGTAAACTTGATAAGTTGTATATCTTTACTCAGTTTAGCAAGAAAAAATACTGGAATAAGTGTAGACCTGAAGTTCTGAACTCCAGGGTAATTTGGAGCACCTATAATATCCCAAACGCTCCTTGAAACAGCCTCTTGATGCATGAGAAGGTTTAGTGAACAGGAAAGATTTTATAAATTCACTCAGTTTAGCGAGATAAATTTCTGGAATAAGTGTAGACCTGAAGTCCTGAACTCCAGGGTAATTTGGAGGGCCTGGAATATCTCAAACATTCCTTGAAATAGCTTTTGAGATTCTCAGAGGTTGGTAGATTCTATTTGAATTTGTAATGTTAATGGTTTTAACGCAAACAATTACTGTTACGGTTGTAGATTTCAAAGAGTGTGCTTCAGGACGGTTTGGACGTCCTAGAACATCCCAGGACATAGCAAAGCAAGTGAAATAGTGTTTTCGTTAAAAGAGTAATTCTGTATTATCTAGCCTGAACATCATATATGTCCACAAACAGCATTTCACGCTTCGTATGTACTTATAGTTCAATTTTCCAAACTTCAGGATGTTCAGGATGTTCTAGGTTGTCAATTAGGTCATAAAGGCATATACTTCATATTTTTCTCTGATGAAAGAGTATATTTGGGACAACTTTGCCGAAGACAGTATATACATTTGTTCATTGGTTCTTTTTTTTTACAGCCTTTTTTGTACTGCGGTCATATATGACCGCGCCGGCCCCAAAGGGTTAAAGAATTCAACCAAAGGTACGTAAATTATTTTTCATTTTTTTTCAGATATTACAACAAGGTGTATATATTAGAGTGGTTCAAAACATCGTTTTTGCTCCACACCGCTTATTCGATTTTAGATCAAATTCTGAGTGCCCTCCCAAAATTTGAGCTCATTCGAATGAAAAATGAGGCTGCACAAGCCCTTTGAAGTTTATATGGGAATTACTATGAGAAAAGCAATTAATTCTTCCAATCGGTCATAGTGATTGCCCATGTGCTCTTGGGGACTAGAACTATTTTGATACGGTGAGATACAATAATCAGCTACAACTTTGCCGAAGACCGTTTTCAAATCGGATGCCCCAGTAATTAGTTATTGATTTTTGAATGATTTGTAAAACTTTGGCTATCATTATTGGGCTGTTCTGCAGGCATCACTGGATATATGCAGTAAAACATAGTAGCCATGATTTGTGTCTGCTATCTTTCGCGCCAGGCGCAGCAATGTTGTCTGTTCAGAAGTTGAATGAGCACTGCTGAAGAATTTGAGACTGGATATAAATCAATAACATCGTAGCTCTAATCTCCACTAGCACATGGGCAAACACTATGACCAATTGAATGAATTGGTTGCTTTTTCCATAGTAATTCCCATATAAACTTTAAAGGGCTTGTGCAGTCTCATTTTTCATCCAAATGAGCTCAAATTTTGGGAGGACACTCAGAATTTGATCTAGAATCGAATGAGCGATGTGGAGCAAAAACGATTTTTTGAACCACTCTAGTATATATACCATCTTTCGTTGATTACCCCAAGACTTCCTAAGAATATTTCTTCTCAGAATTCCTCCAAATATTTAATAAGGAATTCTTACAAGAATTGATAAGATAATAAAGATCAGGACATTACCAAATATTTTCTTCTTGTTTTATTTGTATCATTATTATTTCTCTTAGAATAATTTTAAAAATTTATCTGCAAAATCCAAAGAAAATTTATATTTTTGCTATCTTGCTATTGCTTCTTGGATTCCACAATTTTTTGCGTACGGTATTTTGCACAATATCAAAGAATATTCCTGGGATGACTCTCTGAGAAGTTCTAAAGTAATTCTGAAATAAATTTCAAAAAAAAATACTCTTTTCATTAGATTTTTTAGGCATGTTGAAACCTCTCAATAAAAATTCTTGAGAAATATTTTACATTATGCTCAGAGGAATTCTAAGAAATGACTCAGAGAAAATAACTATGAAGAGGTTCCAACCAAATCAGCAGAGAAACTCTTGTATGAACTTCTATAGGAATTTCAGCGATCTAAGATAAATTGTTGATTCTTGGAATAGTTCTTGGTGTTCTTAAAAAATGCTGGGAGGAATTATTGACATTTTCGATCTTCTTCAAAGATATTCATCCAAAAATTTCCGAAAAGCTTCTTAGATGTATTTCATTGATAATCTCTAAAGAATTTCCTCCAAATATGTATATATGTAAACATGTAAAATGTATGGCAGAGTCCAAGAAAAAATACAAAGAGTAAAGAATGTCTAAAGAATTGTGGATCATATCCCAAGAAACGAAACATCAGTAGATGAATTCAGGAGAAAACTTTAAAATTTTTAATAATATTATATGTTTTATTAGTTAAACTAGTATAAATTATCCAGGAATCCATGAAAAATTATTTTCAATATCTTTAAAGTATTTAAAGGAGAAATCTTTGCAACAAATGTTAATACCTGTTCAGTTCATGAACTCATGCCTTGGATTTTTGAAGTTTTACATTTGATAGAATATATAACCGGAGTAAAAATTAAAAACAGGACCTGTAAAAATCTAGTAACATTTCGGGCTTTTGCACTGTTGTACTTTATACAACAGCTGTGATTTATATGCTATAATTTTTCCAACAAAAATATCATTCTACACCCAACCAAAATGTATGCCTCAAGAACATACTTAAGAACAATTTTCAACAGTTTTAGTTTACAGTATGGCCCTTTATAATCCGGTGAAATCAATATATATAAAGCCATTCCATGAAAAACCGATCTAGTGGGTCTCCGAATTCCGTGCAAATTTGCTATTTTGTTCCTTATCCGAAATAAGGA
Organism: Aedes aegypti; assembly: GCF_002204515.2. NCBI lineage: Eukaryota > Metazoa > Arthropoda > Insecta > Diptera > Culicidae > Aedes > Aedes aegypti. The sequence goes on along the minus strand of NW_018734966.1, from coordinate 6,181 downwards.
TACACGTATTTTTGGATTTTTTGATTAGGGTGACCATATCCGAAATAGGATGACCAGAAAAAATCGCGATTTTGCATTTTTTTTTTTTTTTTTAATAAAGCATCTAAACCGTTTGACCGATTTTCAATCTTTTTGGACGAAATGAAGGCCTAAAGATTTTGACTTTTCAGGAAAATATAAAATTTCATAAAAATTGTGTTTTTTACATGAAAAAACTCAATAGTTTCCGTTTTTTCGTGTTTTGAAGGCCTCGGGACCAAAGGGGCTATTGCTGCTCTCATTTTTCTTAAAAGTTCAGAAAATTTTACGTAAACTGTCAAATTTTCAGCGATGTATGTTTTTTCAGTTTTTGAGATATATTTTTTTGAAAATAAAAAATCAGTCATTTTTCATCGGCACACACTGTAGATCTCAGCGCATTAGATTTGTAATGTTTAAAAAAAATCATAACTTTTGAACATCTCAACCGATTTCCAATCTTTTTTTTATGGAATGAAAGCTTAAGGTCTACTTTTCCATACAGGTTTGTTCTGCGAGTCGAGACAAGCTGACCTTAAATCGAAGCAAGCCGGCGTTTGCCACCCAAGTCAATCTTCCGGCGCAAAACACAGTTATTTACTCGTAGTTATTAACACCATCAGCAAAGTCATCTTTGTATCTAAAAAATGGATAGTATTCATGGCTGGTCCAGAGTTTGACTTTAGTCATATTCAGTATAGTCTTCAACCATTCGTATTGACCACGGTGTACTATATTGAGAAGGTGATATATTCTGAAAAGTGACAGCTTCTTGACGACGTCATTCCTATCCACCTCGAACAAATTTGCGGAAAAAATAATCTAGTGGTCCGGATGGTATACGGTTACGATAGGAGTGACGTCACATGTTTACAATCAAACTTTGTCCCGTAAAGAGCCTACCTTGTTAATTTTGTATGCCGTGGTATTATCTGAGAGTAGATAAAACTACTAATGCCTTTTTCGTCAGGTAAATCTTTTTCATGAAAAACGTCGTATTCACATTTCGTTCTTGCCTAAAAACCAACAAAAAATCCTAAAACGCTAAGCCACATCGAGTTTTATCTACTTCTTCCATACATCCATTTTGCCTAAAACAAAAGTCTGAACAAAGCCCATTGCTGACATTTGCTTCCTCGTTTGCCTAAATCACCTCTTTCCAGGGGCTCAAAATATTAAAACGATCTCTTAACCGTTAGCTTCCGTTGACCAAGGCAAAGCTTTTCCGCCCAACAAAAAAATACCCAACCTCCGAAAACTGCAATTTCCCGACTTGCTGGAAAAAAAGCCCCAAACCGAGGTTCCGTCTCTCAGTCACTTCTCCGTTGAGGCGGAAATTTATTTCATGCGGATACATAAAACATGGACCGGTGACATTTCGCCTCGGTTCTCGGCCTTTCGGTTTGCCAGGACCGTCCCGGATTTTTTTTTTGGCCGCCATCCTGAATGAACTCCCGCGCCTATAGTTTGACTGATAAATTAGTACTCAATGGCGAAGTACGGAAAGTGCCATTCTTTATTTTTTGCGAACGTTTGAGCGGAACAAGCCTTCCTCTGGAATACGACGACCGCAAAAAAACAACACGTATGTCCAAGAATGTGATATACGAAACGGTCGCGCCATTGTTCCGATGTTCGGCAGTCTATTTTTTCCGTTCGCTTCCTAATCTGCGAGAATGCATTGAGCTTCGGAACCGAATGGTGCCCCAAGAGTTTCAATAAATACGACATGAGCTCGAGCCGGGGCCTATTTAACATGTTTTCTTAATTTTCTGAAACAACGAACCGGAGCGAACATGTCTTTCCGTCTGGCTGGTAGGAATTGTTAAAGTGGATACGATTGCCATCCTAATAAGCTCCTCTGGCAAGCAATTTCGAGAGCCATTCAAGTCCGCGTGTTTTAGCAGAGCAAAGTACACACATTTGAATATGTTCGTCGCTGTTTAATCTTCGTGGATCGTGGTGGCATTCCATGAACCTTCCTCGGATCTTAGTCAATGAGTCGTAGCGGTTAAGTCAAGGGCTGGGGAACAAGACTAGCTGATTTAGTCATTCTGCTACACGAACGAACAGAAGAGTTCAAATCTGCTTGGCTCCCTGGCCAGAATTTAATGCGTGTGGAGGTGGATGTGTTTAAATGCGCCGGAATGGCAATTGGATGAAAGAAAGATGCACGGAAACTATGCAAACCAAATAAACATTAACATACTTCGCGGGGCATATGAGCAGAAGCCAGGCAAGATAATTGGAATGGTACGTAAACAGTGGCTTACCACATGTTTGCCAGCCAAGATTAGCCAGCACTTGAACATTTCAGGAAATTAAATATTTCAAGAATTTCATTTTAGTCATGCTCAATTAGAACAAAAAATGTCCTTTTCCAAATTATAATGTTCCATTACTATTTATCATTGGTGTACGAAACCCGACCGATTCTAAAATAATAAATGTGTACTGGCGTTTTGCGCTTTATCTTGAAGAAAATGCATCCCACAAAAAAATGTCGCAAAGATTAAACGCCATCCGAGTAGTGATAAGAATATAGATTGACGAATGGACATGAGGTGATCCAAATGTGGAAACAGTACTTTAACGAACACCTGAATAATAATGATTCGTGGTGCGTTACTGGGTAAGATCTACCAACATGAACCCTAGTTTTATCTTGTTTTTCAGGCTAGGGCAATATGTTCTATTAAATATAGATTCTATTAAAGAATTTGCAATAAAAAGTCCTTGTTACTGACAATAGCTTCTGTAATAGAATGTATTGTACATAGCAGATGGATAAAGAATTTAAGTTTGTCAGTCCCGAGGCTACACTTGAAGCCAGGTCATCAAACATTAGTGTAGTATCATAGAGTAAATGTAAAAAAAAATAAAAATTCTTTCCTAAACACACAAAATCATTAAGTTCATAGCTAAAAGCAAACTTTGAATACTTTAACTCTAGAGCGTTTCCTTCAGTGTAATCGTAAGTTTTGCATTCGCTTCCAACTAGAGTTACATATTTCTCAGGAGCACATAATTGTACTCCAACCAAACCGTCTCTCAGCTCATCGGAATCCTAGTGTGCTGCGCTAGACGGAGGCTCACGAAAATTCTAAAAGCGCGCGCTAGGTGATGTGCTCTCGGCGCTACGGCTCGCCATGGTAGGGGAATGTGGGGCAAGATGAGCACCCGGGCAAGATGAGCACCCCTAGTTTGTGTCGTTCCTACCGATTTTTTCCAATAAATTATTTGGGGTTCTGATGAATATCATTAAATTGATATGATGGCCATAAGTTTCAGCTAAAAAATCAACAGCACAACATAAATATTGTCAAAAATACATAGAATTCCAAAAAATTACTTTTTCATATAAGATTTGTTCATTTAAAAAGTGATACTTTTGTTGCATAAACAATTCCAATTCATACGTTTTTGACCGTATAGTTACAGAATAATCTTCTGTAGACAATCAGGAGCAAAACTTTCATCAAATTTGAAAAATATTTCAATTTTTTGATTATATTAATAAATTTACACCCTTGGGGCAAGATGAGCACCATGTTCGAAATTAAGTAAAAAAGTGAAATTATACAATCACATTGAGCTGTGGGCTTGACTTACGGTATCCTCCTTGCACAAAACAATTTTTCTAAGAAATACATAAACAAACAACAAATTCAATCGTTTTTTAAATAAAAACTTAGCAATATATGAAAAGTTATTTATTTTTAATTAAAGTTTAAAAAAAAAACTAAGCTAGTTGCAGATAAATACTATCAGATATTAAAGATAATATCTTAGGATATTGCAAGCATTGAAAAATAATTGTTTTCTTTAGTAAATTGCATCTTTTTACGGGGGAGGCCATTTTGCCCCGCAGTTTTTTTGACCGATGATAAAAAGCTATTTTATAACGTATTATTTGGAAAACTATTTATTACTTTTTAAAACTTTTAATGGTTGGAGGTCAAAGTAATAATGTAAAAGATAAGGATGGTTACCAATTTTACCAAAATAAGAACGTTTAAGTAGGCTTAAATCGCGCTTATCCTTAGGGTGCTCATCTGCCCCGCGTGACCCTATCCAAGTTGTGAAACAACTGCTTAGTAACGAAAAGCCTCTACAACAATTTTCGCCTTATTATGCAGGTGTCTAGATGGCCTACATGATATGGTCGAAGACTCGCGATCCAAGAGTTACAATTTCGATCTTCGTTAAAAACTTTTGTAATCACTTCAATTATTGCACTGAATTTAAACAGCTCATGCGACGGAGCGCATGAAACAGCAGTGAGACACATTTCAAGAAAAATGAGGCGCACCAAAAAAGGTCTCCCAATGTACAGCGTACTCCCGTGTGCTTGCAAGCAATGAGGCTTCTGCACCTAAGGCTACATCACGTGCACAGTAACTCTACTTCCAACCTGGGAGGGAGAAACCGATACGAAATTTATGTACGTCAAGGTGAGCCGAGATTCTGCTGTCACGAACTGTCACTGTGAGCCCAGATCTAAAACAATGGACAAACATGATAAAAGCGCGTAATTGATTAAAACATATTTCAGCATTTTAACAAATGTGACAAAAAAATCGATTGAAAAGCTATTCATGCTTATTCAAAAGTAATGTCACAATAGCAACTTTTATTCTGATTGAATATATAGTATTTGAAACGCATAATTTTACTTATTCCAATAAACACGAAAATGAAATGCATAGAAAACTTTGGCCCCTTTTTCCATGTTGTCCAGAACGATCGAAGGAACACAACAAATGAAAACTAGCGATTTTCATCCAGTCTGCCTTGATTGTCGTTGGCAAGCTGGAGTTTCTTGCAGTTCGAAATAACTTTGTGCCATATTTCGTCTGTAGTATCGGAGCCTCCCTCCCAGCTTCCAACCAGTGAATTAATTGTCACCCAACAAGCAGCAACAAAGACATTGTCATCTGCAACATCAGTTGACAATTTTATTCTGCAACATCAGTTGATCACCACTTGAACAGAATGTGACAATGATCGATCACCATGTGGCTTCGCATTATAATTTTCGAGAACTTTCTCTGTGATGGTAAACATTAGCACATTACACTGCGGAATACGGTTTTGTCTCAAGAACCAAAATACCGCTATTAACTAAATTTAGAGTTGCTGAGTCCATTTCGTTTTCAGAAATATCATGGCACGTCTAGTTTTTGAGATATTGACGGTTGAAAATGCTAAATTTGACTGTTTCAGCCAACTTGCATGCAAGTTTTTCAACTTGTACGGCAATTTGTTTGCTCAATCTGTCACAGAATTCAAACTTTATGTATAGAACAATAATTATCAACGAAGTTCATAATATTTTCGATGGTAAAATGTTATTTTTTGGTGGTTCAAAAAAGTATTGTATTATGCCATATAAGAGAAACGAAGAATTTTATATGAAGACTGCAAACATGTTGAAAAAATCGATTTAACTTAAATTTATCGTAAAATTTAAACTGATTTGTAACTAAATTGAAAGTTCAAGTCCTATTTAGCATGTTTGGTAGATTATTTCACAAAAAAGTTTGATAAATCATACTTTAAATTTCATGTAAACATTAAAAAAACCAGTGTTTTATACAACTTTGGCGACCTGTAGCTAAAAACTGTGACGTGCTGGAACATTTCTGAGAACGGCATCAGATTTAGCGACCCGAATCTACAAGAATTACATAGTTTGATCCTTGAGACACGCGAAAGTTTCATTTTGTTACGCTGTGTTTTCGAACAGCATCCATAAAACAAATTTGGTTTTGTGTTCAAAATAACTGATTAATCACGAGTTGAAAAGGTAGCAAATGGGGGGTCCGTAGCCTTGAAGTTACGCTTTCGCTTCCTAAGCGGAAGGTTATGGGTTCAATTCCCAGCCCCTCCATAAAAAAACCCGTCCAGCCACCAGAAGACGCCGAACGGAGGACCGTGCTTTGGGGAGCACATCCATCCTCCGTCAGTATCAGATGGTGACTGAGACAAACTGACCCTCTTCGAAGGCAGCTAGCCTCAAACGACCTAGGAACACGGCAAAAATGAACCACCGCAAGAGCAAGCTTATGGAAATCGATTGGACTGAAATAGCAGAGCTCTCCTACCTGCTTGGTGTGAGAGTAAAAGAGTAGAAGAGAGTGAAAGCAGATGTAAATATCGA
>NW_018734965.1:0-31290 GCF_002204515.2 Aedes aegypti | reverse complement strand
TTTGAAACTATGTCACAAAGTTAACGGGAAAGTCTATAGAGAGGCGAACATCTTTAATACTTTATCTCACTAACGTACACTTCTGTGGGTCTTTTCTTGGCATTAATTTTCAATTACTTCGTCTTATCATTCCGAGAATAGGCTGCTCTGTCGAGTTCTGTGAACTTTCCCAATAAATATTTCATAGTTACTCATAAAGCTGAGATGAAGCGAATCAGATTCGAGTGGAGTACGTTAAGAGACTTCCCTCGGGCAACATTGTAGAGGAGCAAGGAGTGTAATGTGCGTGAGGACATGCCTGGTCAACCAGTTTAGATGGTGCCGGGCGTTAAAGCCAAAGCTGCCAGCAGGAATTCCTAAGAGCTTGTCAGGATAAAGACAGGGACGAACACGGCATGGAGTCGAGAACATCATGCTGACTGTTTAGTGTTTACTGCATATAATAGAAGCAATAAACCCAAACTGCTTGTCTGTTTTCCGATTCCAGGAATGGCAATATAATGCCCAGTTAATTGGTATTTGGCTAGTTCGAGGTTCTGAGAGAGAACGAAGGAAAGTCAGGGGCCTTTGCCCGTGGCTACAAAACAAAGCCATGCTGAAGCTGTCTGGGTTAAATTCCCGGTCGGTCTATGATCTTTTCATTATGGAAATTTTCTTGACTTCCTTGGGCATAGAGTATAATCGTACCTGTCACACGATATACAAATGCGAAAATAGCAACTTTGGCAAATAAAACATTCAGTTATTAACTGTGGAAGTGCTCACTGAACACTGAGCTGAGTAGCAGGCTATGTCCCAGTGAGGATGTAATGCCAAGACAAAGAAGAAGAAAAAGTTGATCATTCCCGTACCCATATGTGTAGACTGAGAAGAGAGCTGTAATTCAATTTCAATTACTAAGGCGCGTACACGTTCGAAACCATAGGTAGGATAAACGCTGGCAAATATTTTATGCATAGTGAAGCTGAGAAAAAAAATTAATCCTGTACTGGAAATTGGTTTTTGAGTTGAGCTGAGAAAATTACACAGTTTTCATGCGTTCTAGCGATGTTTCAGTTGATTTGTCCGCTAAACAGACCAACATAACATTATTTTCAGAAGACTGGCTTGTTTTTTGGTTTAAAAAATTAAAAATATTAAAAATGAAAAATTTCTGGAAAACTTTAAAGTAGATTTTCTTAGAGCTAGGTTTAAATCCCTTTGCTAATCGTTGCCACAAGACGAAACAAGCGTCTTTACAGGGGTGGTAGTGACTGAGTGCCTTAAACATAGGAAATTAGAGCTGCTTGCCAGAAAAAAAACATAAAGAGCGCCGAAAAGAGACTAAACAGGAGCCAAGAACATAAAACGAAACCTACTAGGAGCCAGGAGAAAAGAGTTTGATTCTTCATAGCATCAAGCAGACATCTCAAAGATCTAAGACATTTTTTGAAAATTTCACATAACAAAAAGTATTACTGTGTGTGTTTTTCATGATTATCCCTAGGAATTTCATCAGAGATTTATTCAGGTCCAAATGTTCAGATATTTCTCCGGGAATTTCTACAGGAATTCATTAAGTGATTATATCCCAAGGAATTTCTCCACGAATTTTCCTAGGGATTTTTTCAACAATATTATTTAGGATACCGCAATAATTCAACTCCAAGTTTTTATCCAGTGAATCATCTATTGATTTCCCTGGAACGTCCTCCAAGATTCCCTGTTTAACATCTTCTAAAATTTATTCAATAATTTCTTTTGAAACTTCTAGGGATTTCATGTAAAAATATCTCTCACGATTTCTACAAGATATCTAGGGATTTCTCTTAAGATACCTCAGCAATTGTTCCAGAGATTCCTTTTAAGATTCCTACAGAAATTCCTTCAGTAATTCATTGCGATTTTCTGAATTAAGTCTAGACTTCAGGTTTTTCCAAAATAAAAAAGAACAAACAAATCAATAGAATATTGGTATAGTATTTCGCAAGATCTTCTAAAGAAATTACTTAGAAAATCATCGGACCGAATTTCTATAGAAATTTATGTAGAAATGATCGGAAATAATATCAATTAGGGGATCTTACGTTCTCTCAGCAGTGTAAGTAGCTGAACTTTTTTCACATGCAATTATTCACAATATTAAGCACAAGAATAGCAAGAGACACTTGAAATACACATGAGCACTTTTTATTTGATGATCTGAATACACAAAAGAACATATTATTCTCAAAATATACGGTATTTCCTAACCAAAGTCATAAGGCACTTGTTCTTTTATCGGCAATGCAATTACTATTGTCGGCAACTAAAATGTTCACTTCGGCAATTCAAAACTGTGCAAAAACTAGGTTATGTATTGGTAACTTTTCGTATTTGTTGACAATGCACGTCACCCATTATGTTCAACTCGTTGAAAGGTCTAATGCAGAAAAATACGGACTACACTGAGAACAGCGTTGCAGTTTTAAATTCAATAGCAGAGAGTCTAATTGAATACACAACGCCACTAAACTTGTGCAGACTAAGGTGCCGTCCACAAATTACGTATCGTTCTAGGGGAGTGGAAGTAGGCTCAAACGTCGCGGCTCATACACAATTTTTTTTTACAGAACCCGTTACGGAAGGGGTCGAAAATTGTACATTTTAGTGCTACGAATTGAATGGATGCTGCCTAATTTCGTTTTCATTTTTTCATCGAATATGTTTTGCATTAAATCTTAAAATTGCAGCATTTCGGCTGTAAAAATTACCATGTCATGGTTATAAACTTGCAGTCTCACCTCCAGTCCAACCAAGAATCAATCAGCCCAGAAGTTGCAGCGTGATGTCATTGTTATTTGGTTTATAATATTGTGCTCTGCAAGAAAAATCCATGGATCGAGATTATCGGATTACTTGAATTTCAGAGTTGCGTTTGTATGGCGCGTTACTGTCACCGCTAGATGTGGATTTAAAATGATCGCCGCAATATTTCCTTTTTATCCGCCCCTAATCCACATCATCCGTCCGCATTCAAACAACACGCATGACTTTTGTCGTTAGCGGAAGAAGTCACGAAAGAGATAAAGGAAAAGGTTGGTGCCGACGACTGCATGTCACCACTTGTTACACAGTGGTTTCCTCTTCTTTGAAAGAACTGAAAACAACGGCGCCAGTGTCTGTCACAGTTTACAGGTACTCTCGTCGGGGGTGACATGAGGTGAAATTATAATCTGAAAAGCATTGGGATTATTGATATAAAACTTTAATATAGTACTCCTTGAAGTTATCTTCAACTACAGTCGTTTCTTTCTTTCGATGCACTATCTGTAAGTTGGCTATGTTTTGTTTGGGCTCCCATTAGTTAGGCCACAGCCCGCTTAAAACGAATGCAAACGTCATTTTCTGACATAAGACGAAATTTATCAATGTTGGTAGCTCTGTTTTTCTACATTAATGAATGTTTGCCTTTTACTGGCATATACCAGGTTTGCTAGTATGTCTGAATCATAGTTTTGGGAACTTGTAATCAGAAGACACAGTGTGTTTGTTTGACAAATTGAGACATGCATTTGCGAAAAGAAATACGCGTTCTAGTGAGACTCGAACTCACGTGTGTACGCTAGACCGGCGATATAACCAACTAAGCTACAGAACACCTTATGATTCTGCGAAAAGAGATGTGTTCATAGTTAGTACTCGGATTCAGTTTGGCTTTCTATTTGAAGCATAACAATTAAATGCTATACATACAAATCAAAAGTTTAATAGTGCATAAATGCACCTATCAGCTTTTGTGAAAAAAACAAATGGCATTGGAGCGAAGAATTGGACCTTTCAAAGTGGTAAGTCTTTCTTAAGCTGTTCTGTGTTGTTTTTTCGGCAGCTCACGAATGACGATAATTTCGTAAGCATTTATTTCATTTAATAATAAAACCCATATTTTGTGAAGGATGTGATTAACATGGAAGATTATAGTTCAAGGAATATGTAGAGTACATTGAAGGTAACCCTTGTTCCGCAGAAAAAAAATAACAAGGACTATAAGTAGTGTTGCCGAAAATACTCTCAGGGTGCCGAAATCATCATTTACCTTATCATAAAAAAATAAATTTTCACAAATACAGCACCTGTGGTAGTTTTTGAGCATACCCAAGGCTTTTAAAAACAACAATGTTGAAGTATGACAATAGGATTCATCACAGCAATTGGTTTTCTGAAAGAAGAGCAACTGTCACCTGCACAGTGCACACTGGGTAAGTTGTGCGTGCATCGCGTGGAGGTGATTCCTTTCCTATCAATAATCCAAACTCCACAGTATGTTAATATCATAGGTATATGCCTGTTTAATAAGACATAATGTGTGATTTTGTTCATTTTTTTCGTACTTCTGTAATTTGCCGTCATATGATGGGGCGATAGCAATTTACGCTTTGCATATCTTCGTGTGCGCTCATTTTGCAATGATCCTCAAAAAAAAAGGTTTTATTAAGCTGCTGGAAAACAGAGATGTGCTATTTTTGGGAAGCGTTGATCACTTCATGCACTTCACGTAGTGTCAGTGGAAATGAATAATAATTCCGGCATACAATATCACTTGAAAATTATGTGCCCAACCCATTGGCCGTCTATGGAGTCATGGGCGCCATGTTAAAGGATTCATAATCAATAGATGCACATTTATACACAATTATGCACTCATGTTATCAGTAAGACAATTTAATCTCAAACACTATACAAAATGACAAATCTGCTTACTTAAAAGAACATTTCACAACGAATAACGATGCATTTGAGTCATTTAACCCATTATCACGGAAAGGAAAAACAAGAGAGCTCCTTCCTTCCAATTAGGGAATTGGATAATTTCAGTTGAACCGTATGACATTGTAAAGAGTAGTTTCCAGCAGCACCCAAATTTCGTCTTATTTGTTCTTCCATGTTCGGTTCGTTCCAATGGTAAACATGTTTTCCTGAAATGCATTCCGTTCAGAATTACCAAATCTAATTACCATACGATGATCATAGAGGAAATTATAGACTTGTACTGAAAACACAATGACCGGAAATCTGTTTTCAAGTGCCGAAATGCATCCATGCTGTGCTCGAAAAAGCTATATTGGTGGCCAAACATGAACCAATTTGCTCTCACGTGGTAATACCCCCATTTGATTGTGATAATAAAAGAGTAACTCGGGGATTAAAACGTACAAGATGCGAAAAGAAAAGATCCTTTGATTTCACAAAGTCAAAAGGTGGCACATCGTCTGGCCTCCAGGAGTGGTGCTAAACTGTTTGGCAAACGTCTTGAAATTACAACAAGTGGCCGACGAAGAGATTTCGCTTTCATCTAAGCCCGGCGGCAATAAGGAAAGAAAGCTGTTATTTGTTTCATTTTACGATTCCCGTGAAACCGATTTTGTGATTCTCTTTTTTTATTTTTTCTTGGTTAAGTATTGCCATGCCCCTGACTTCCGTCGCACTATAGGTCTGAACCTACTTTGGTTGGCAAAAACCTTACCTTTTAACTTAAAAAAAATTGGAAAAAAAATCAATGCTATTGTGATCTGTCATTCATCGAAAAGTTGCAGCTTGCCGCAGCTAATTCTCATGCTAATTTATTCAGAACCACGAACGATTGGTTCGACGAGGTATATAGGCAGATTCTGGGGGAGAATAATAGAGCAAAAAATGTAAAAACCGTAAAAAATGTAAAAAGCAATGTTTCTCTTAAATGTGAAATATCGACATTCACAAAGATTTAAGAGCATAGGTTTCTTGAACATACTTGTCCAAACATATTTTAGCGTAAGCGTATTTTGATCACATTTGTCAAACATATTTAGTGAATAACTAAGTAGAACATTTTTTTTTATTGAACTGACTCCAAGACTGACCAGAAGAGTTGTTTGATAACTTCATTTATCAATTCAAAATCTTAAAATTAAAAGCTCTAATTTATACAAATGGTTTACCTAAAACATCCAAACTTCTAAGTTGCATCCCCAAACCGCTAGAATATTTGGCCAACCAAAAGAAGGTTTCTATCCATAGTGCAACGGTGATCATTGTTCTGCGCAGGGTGGAGGCAACAAAAATGTAGATTTTTATGATAATGGCAGGATATTTGCTTGCAAAAATAGATGCCAGTTTTCCAATTGGTTTTCCACTGCTGAGAGAAAATGGAGAAAGTCGAAATTCGAAAGGATGTGGTAGGCGTGCGAGATGGTCTCTTGTTTGACCTTACACTATTGCTGACTTGAATGCTCCGATAATACCCGACAAGCGTAGCTCTAATCAGAATTTGTTTATGATTGTATCGGATTTGGCTCTAAAGAAATCAGGATTGAAATGCAATTGGCGTACAGTTTCGTCTTGTTTGTCAATGTTATTTAGTGAGGATGAGAACATATTGTTGTGGTAAGGAAATTTCTGTGCCCATTTGGAAAAACGTTTATGCAATAATAATTTTATATTTGAATATCCTTCCGGATTCAATTCCCGGATAGGTCAAATTTCCGGCAACTCTACTTTGCATGGAAAACATTTTACGCAAAATGTTTCAATATTTGTCCACTATTGTGATTCGTATCAGTAAGCATTTTCCATTAGGCTTCCGAATTCTCACTAACTCTCACGATAATGGATTTATCCCTTACAGCAATTTTCAGCGATAGCTGCCTTGCGATTTTATCCGTCCACAAAACAAAGCGAATTAGATAATTCCACATTTCCGCAGCAGTGAGAAGTTTGCTTTCTCTTTCTCCGATCCATGAAGAACTTTTCTTGTATCCATCGCCACGAGCAGCAGCTGCTTTTATGCCCCAAATTAACCACACCTTTCGTCAAGTTGGTGTTGTAGCATGGTTAACGTGCACGCATCGCGGTTGTTTTTGGCAATGTTCTAGGTTCGAATCCCGTCGACGGCACTAGTTTTTTTATCCACATAGTGATAATCCTCGGGAGCAGTTGGGTGAGTTGGTTGGTTATCCTCCATCGTAGCTCCAGCGAAGGAGGAGCTCACGTGAGGAAGCGAAAAAAGCATTCTCCTAACGTGGCGAAAAAATCGTAGATTTTGTATCATGGATACGAAATTCAGAACCCTGTTTTCCTTTGATATGTTTGATATTGATTTATCTATGACAATTTTTACATGGGCTGTTCGGATTCAAATCAAAAGTGTCAGCAATACGAGTCAAGAGTGTGGCAGCTAGAATATGCTAAAAAATCATAAATATAAGTGATTCCAACGTTTCAGTCACGATTGCTTTGAATAAAATCCCTGCAAAATTTCTTGCCCCAAAATAAGGAACACTGTTCGCTTGGTTGTACTCTTTTGCTAATATCTTTTGACTCAATCTTAAAGTTTTGAGGGTGTAGAGGATTAGTTACACCTCCCAAATGCGTCCACAGAAATTTGGAAACCGATGGCCTATCCAAATACATGGCCGGAAATGTAGTGTACAACTCCTATACTGCCGTTCTACGCATATTTGTCCTGCGGTCCATAAGGTTTAAATAGAACATGGGACAAGTAGGCGTAGAAGGGCAGTTATACCACCAGTATTTTTTTTTTTTTTTTGAAAAAATTTTCCATGGACATCGAATGTATTATATGTGAACGTATATGAATATCGTGTATTTTAAGGTCTTGCTATCTCAATAAGAGCATTCTCAAGCACAATAATCACTTGACCATCAGGGTGCGGCTTATTTTTCAAAAAGTTTCTCAAAACTAAAAAATTTGTGTGCTCTTCAGAATTTAAATCCTATAATTAGAGAAATTTCAAAATTTGAGCAAAAAAAAAATACAATTTAGAGGTGACGCGATCGACTTGAAGGTGAATTTTCATGTTATAAAAATGGACTTCAGTGAAGTATACATAACATAGAAAAATTGATGTTTTACATTTTTTTAAATTTAGTTTTGAAGATAATGGTGCTAAAAGTTTCAATTTTTTTTAGAAAATAACGAAGTTATGGTGACTTCACTGAAGGCCATTATTTATAACTTGAAAAATTCACCTCCAAGACGCTTGTGCCACTTCTGAACCTTATTATTTCAGATCAAACTTTGGGGTTTCCCTTTCAATGTAATTTAAATTCATTAGAGCACACGATTTTTTTTTTGGTTTTGAGAACTTTTGATAACATAAGCCGCGCTCTATTGACCATTTGACATGTTCAGATAAAGGAGGCTGGAACTTTTAGTATAAGATTCCGGAGGACGAACCCAATTCCAATGTTGATTTCCATACTGTAACATAATATATACCGTAATCGGGGGTATCATTGATCAGCGTGGTAACATTGATCACAATGAGCCTCCTCGTAAAAAGTTAGAATCTTGTTACTAAAAACGACATCGCTGAAAACAATTCCGTTGTCAAAATTTTCTTAAATATGTTCAGTTTAGCATAATTGACAAATTACAATAGATAATAAAGAACTTTCTTAGTAAATTGCCTACCTTTAAGCGTACTCTACAATTCAATGTGTTTTTAATTTTCAAATCACTCAAAAAGTTAATTACTTGTAAGAGTTTGGCCTCCATTACCGGCTTCAGGGATCGTGATTTTAGTAAGTAATGATATTTTCCATATTACCGATTGTTGCTTTCATGGGTGATCAATGTTATCTCATATCAGCTAAATAAAAAAATCCCCTAAAACATTTTTTAAAAACATGCTTCAAACTTTCAGAAAAACATAATACAGTATATAGACACGAGCAATGAACAGTATTTCGATAGGCCAAAATCGTGAACTTAATTCAGTAGCACTCTTAAACTTGATTTTTTTGAATGGTGTCTCGGACAAATTTTTTCTAATAATATAGCGCATATATTGGCGGTAAATGTTGGTAAAGGTAAATGTTAGTTTTACCGCAAACGGCACTGTAAAATTAAAATTTCTGAAATGACGATCTTTAAGTATGATGTCTTTGGCAAAGTTATAGAAAATTCAATTACAAACAATTTTGCCAAAGACACCTAGACTCCTATCTAGTCACATTTCCAAAATGTAGAGGTATTATATGAACGACCCCCCCAAAAAACAGTTTTTCTCGAATATTTTGGAAATGTGCGGTTTTCGGCGGCAATTGTTCTACAAATTGTGTAAACTGTCGAAATGAATCATTTTCTCGAAGAAACTAGGGTTCTAAGATGTATAGGGAAAGCAATTATTGTAATTCAAGCGCAAAATATCAGTAACTTTAGGGGTCGCATAGCTCCAATAGTGGAGGTAGTGGTTTTGATATGTTTGGCACAAAAAAATGACTAGAATAATATTAATTAAATTTAATCATAAAACTATTTCAAATAATTATTTGACTTAAAAATTTTGCTCCTTTGCACCTATAGTGGTACATCTGTACCCATAGTGGAGGGTCCTATAAGAAATCAATGGTTTGCGCCACTAAAGGAACCATTCTTAAAGCATATTTCCACTAAAGGAAACAGTGTTCCTATTATTGGTGCAAGACTGTTTGCAGGGACATTTCAAAAAAAAAAAGTTATTTTTATACATTTGAATGACAGAAGAGATTGAAATCATTCGACTGATATGTTAAAATCACATACTTTATGATTTAATCACCATGTTTAGCAGTTTTCCCTTAAGTGCACCACTATTGGTATATTTGCCCTAAGTGTTTTCTAAAAACTATACGTAAAAATAAACTGTTTGGTGACAAATAGTCAAAATGCACAAAAAAGAAACATGGGACAATTATGCATATAACGGCAGCCTAGAGGGATGCTTATAAAACTCCTGGAATGATTAATGAAAAATCTTGGAGGTACTGTGATGAGAATATTTAAACATATGTGATGAAAATCATGGTTTCTGATGAGCTCATTGCAAGTTTCCTGGTGAGAATCCTTGAAGGTATTGAAGAGAGTCAAAAATCAAAAAATCAGAAAAGGTTCGGAAAAGGATTTATTTGAGAATGGTGGTGTAGGAATCCATAAGGTAAATAATTAAAACCAACAATTCACACGTAAGCACTACTTTTATTCATATTTTTTTTCTTTTTTTTCTACATTCACTTTCACTCTAATAGCACCTCACATATTATCTTCACCACATCCTGTTCAAAACTGAAGTCAATCGTGCGTCGTTCTGAGCATCCATCCACCAGCGCATCTTTTTGTCTCTCTCGTTCATTCATATTTTTTTATCCCTCTTGCTCTGCCTTCTACGTACATGTCCAAGAAAGCTCAACCGTCGTCGATGCATCGGATCGTCTGTTGCAGAATCCTACTTATGGAATCTACACTCTGCTAAATTTCCATCGAGATTAACTTGAATTGTTTTAAAGATTCTGATGAGAACCCAGAAATTGGTGAGAACTGCGAAAAACATTTGACGATAATTCGGAGATGCTTCTGATGATAATCCTGTGAAGATTCTGATAAGAATCCTGAAAAAAATTATCTGATTGTAATTCTGGAAAGATTTTGATGATAATACTGAGAAAAATTTTACGATAAATCTAAGAGGATTCCAACAGGGACTCTGAGAGGATTCTGATGGGAATCGTGGGAAGATTCTTATGAGAATATACTGATGAGAATCCTTTGAATATTCTACTGAGATTCTGAGAAGGATAAGAAACCCGATAAGATTCTAACGATAATTCTGAAATTATGGGAGGATTCATCAGATGCTTCACTAGTGAATTCTTTTCAGGAGATTTTAAATAGTATTCTTTGATATTTCTGATAAGAATAAAGCGAGGACTTGAATGATTATTAAGATGAAGATGGTGATGTGTGATTAAGATGAAAGATTGTGATCTTTGAAAATTCGAGGTTTGGCTTCAATGCATCTTCACCTTATAGTGTACCAATTATGAACTATGGTTCTACGGGGTATGTGGATATATGAAAATCAATAGATAACTTCATTTTGTTGTACAGTTAATGTGAATAAGTAAATTTAACCTTTTTCAGTGGTTAACAAATAAGTGTATTTCAAATCGTAATTTGTTGGGTTTTTTTTCCTAAATATTCTGTGTTTAGTACGCCAATTGGAAAGTTGGCACCTTTTGCCCCCACCAAGTTCAGGAAAATAGAGCACCAGAAAAACTTATTATATTCTTACAACAAATGTGATTAAATAGTGTATAACAAGAATTATATCACTCTAATAATTGTTATTAGCAGGGCTGGGAATGGTTATAGTAGGCTTGAATTTTGCGAAAATCACGTAGCTTATCTCACTACAGTAGTTTAAAATCGTGAATCAAGTAGCCATTTTGGGTACCGTGCTGCATCAATACCCGAACACCTAAGCAGTTACAAACGTTTGAAACCTAATTAAAATATGATTTATTGCGGTTCAATTACTATTTTATTGTTTTAAAAACAATGTCATACAAGATCATTATGCAAGTAATTAATTTTCCTTTAAAAATTAAATTAGGAAAATCATCCAAATAATGAGACATGTCTTGTTTTTAAATCCGGACATTTGAAGAAGTCTTTTAATCCGGACACTCTTGAATCGAAATCCGGACAAGTCTAAATGTTCTTGAATTATCTATGGAAATTTTACGGGAATCATACTCCAGTTCAATTCCATAGCACATCTTAAAGTATTTAAGCCATTCATGTGCCTTACAATGCTTCGAAGAGCAGAAAATAATTAAAACATGCACTTTGATTACCTGCACCGTAAAATTTGTGGCCTAAGCTTCAGCAACATTAGTTTCACGCAATTTTTCTCCATAATTTAATGCTTGTTTCACTCGTAATGACTTCTTTATAAAAAGTCGATGTTTTCATACATATCTCTTCATGTTTCACATTTATAAAATGACTCATTTGACGAAAAAAAAATAAATAATATATAATGTCCGGATTTCAAACACTTGATCATAATCCCAGTCAGTTTCTTCTTTCAGCACTAAATACACATTTGCACCATATTCCTTGGTTGGCGAGTCACTGGAACGTTTTAATTCTCATTCAGGGTACCGTAATCCGGGGGCAAATTGATCACTATTTCGCAACTTTTTGTCATGTTTTTCTTTGGAATTCAAATATTGTCAAATTAATTTCGGTAAAACCAGTACTTTATTGATCTCTATCAGATTATGTAGTCGTTTTTTTGATGAAATAAATTTGACCATTTCATAAAATTAGTTTTAATATCAATAATTGAAAATGACACATTGGGGCAAAATTGATCACTATATAATTAAACATATTTTAGAAAGTAAAATTTTCCCAATCTACTAAATCTGAGTCTCCTGAATCTGAAAATGATGTCAAAATTCTTACAACTTGTGTATATCATCATTTTATTGCAAAATTAAACTTTGTAAATCTGCATAATACGCTTATATGTATGCAATTTCCCTTGAAATAAGCACGTTCTTGAACAATAAACGCTTTTATAAGCAAACAACTGTTCTTGTAATGCTGTACGATTTCAAAAATGAGTTCAGCAGCTCATACTGAAGCTTACACAACATTTTCAGCACTCAAAGTTCGTATGCAGGCTTAGCACCAGCGGATTGTTTAGTACCGACATTTTCAACAGTATTGTTGAAACCTTAAAAAAAATGTGAATATTTCTATGCAAAACAGATCTTAATAAAAATGAAATAGTTTAACATTATCATTAGACATCTATAAACTAGAAAATATGGAATGTTTGTTATGCCAACGAAGTATTTAGCATCCTTGAAAGGAAATGCTATTTGGTACCGACCTGATTAAATTCACCCCAGTGATCAATTTGCCCCCGGATTACGGTACACTTATGACTTACAAATGAAACACATTATTACAAGTCGAACATTGAAGCTGGGTTTTACCGAAAGAACTTTCGTGGTGAAAACTGAAAATATGACGGCTAACTGGAGCACGGTTTGTTTTTGTTTTTTTTTAATTATTTCGCAATGGTTACTAAATCGAAAATGGTATTAACATGTTGAAAATTCTTTAAATTAATACGTTCAATAAAATGTGGGCACTTAAATATTAAATTCCACATCTTTGTAATGAATTTATTCAGAGTGTCCGGATATTGGTACCGTCCGTATTTTGATTCACCACGGTACATTGCATTTTCTTAATCATTTGTGTCATTGAAGGCTGTACCGCAGCGGAAAACATAAAAATTTTCTACAGTAGTTTTGGGTTGTCCTTAGCAACGAGTGTTTTGCTATTTTCAAGGCATTTTGCTTACATCAGCGATAGGCCTGAGTTTCATTGGCTACGCTGACTGTGATTTGCTACGCTTGCCTACTGTCGTGTAAATCTTAGAGTATTCTACTCGGTTATTAGTGCTATGTTACATATTTTTAAAGTTTTGCAATACGAAGTCTTTAATTAAATAACGAAGAATTGAAATAAGATACAAATACACCCGATTTTGTTTTTTTACACGGCCGTGCAAAAAAAGTTTTCGTGCAAAATTTTCCGCCAAAACCTTATTTTTTCATGAAACGTCGAGAAATTATGTTACATATTTTGCACGGATTTTTTTTTTGCACGGTACGCATCCCCGTGCAAAAACTGAATCGGATGTAATATGGATAAGGTATACTAAGGTATAAGTTTGCAATAATTCGAACAATAAAAATAGCTTGCAACTAAAATCTTTCAGAGAAACTTTAACTTACGTAATTTATAAATAGCCCCTTAGTAGTGAAGAGATTGTTCATACTATTTTGCATGAATATTGTGAAGGGTAACTGTATTAAAAAAACCTTGGAAATGTTATGCACATTCCAAATATGGTAGGGGAAATCAGGGTAAAACCGACACTGTGGGTAAGCTCGACACCCTTTGATTTTTCAAGTTTTGAGCAGATTTTCATGCAATTTCCACCACGCTCTATCTTAACTTGTGAAATGTTGTGTTTCGAATGACATTACAACTGACGCTACCAATAAACTGCCAAAATAAGTAACAAAATCATATTGGATAACATAGAAGCAACAGCAGTTGCAATATTTCGCTGTTATTCTTTAACTATTTCGCATGTGAAATTTTTATAATGTCATTTTTTGTTCTGCGTCTACATCATCATTTACTATTATTACGTTGATACAACATGAAGGAGAAATTAATTTTTGGTTTTACGACAGCTGAAAACGCTACTGAAAAATAAATGTCCACTCGGGGTAAGATCGACACTTTCATTTGGGGTAAAATCGACACCTTTCTTGCTTCATATCTAACTTCAGGGAATCTTTCTAATCGAAGACTATCTCTGCATTTTATGTGAGCCTTTATTTCGATTACAGTGAAGTTCTCACGGATGGCGAACTTGTTAACATGTAAAATATGACACTATATGACTTGCCACAAGCTATCATTAAGTATTAAAAAAATATTTCTATGTTATCACGTTTCAACTAATTTGATGAAGCTTGAAGAAATTTTTCTCATTTGAAATTGAAGAATTAATAGAATTTGAAATATTTTCACATGTATTAATCTTATTGTTTTTTTACCATCTATGAGGCTCGACAGTTTTTATCATCTAAAAATAATAACACTTTTCTGTTTTGTTAAAATAAAACAGTATTTATATTCAAAACCAATCATTCGCTACAACTTCATCTTCGTAATCATTCCATGAACACAAATTAATAATATGCATGTGTATTCACCCCAACTTTGTAACCTTAGCATGGACATTTGAAATTTTCACATATATTTAGTGGATCTTTGGCCTTCCTCAACAATTTACGTAATATGTGATTAATCCTTTGGAGTAAGGGGTCATAAATGTCGAAAGTCACGTCAAACCATTCTTTTAAATATGCATTGTGATGTGATGTTCACACGTATAAATTCTACTCAAAATGGATGTGTCGGTTTTATCCAACATGGTGTCGATCTTACCCGCACTCTAATTGTCTCACCTAAAAGATGATGAAATTTCTATTTAATTTAAATCACTATATAAGCTTAATATATCATCCAGCCATCGCAAGGATTGATAGATTTATAACCAATATGTGATTCAACAACAATTTTAGGTTTGTTTAACAAGCGAAAGAACACAAATTTTATCGATAAGCCTAGGGTGTCGGTTTTACCCCGAATTCCCCTACAAACAGTATGAGTTCCTTTACCGGCAACATCATTTTATATCACAAAATTTTATTCAAATCACTAAAACTTTTTTGTTCCGCGACTTTGGTTGTACCATTTTTTACAAATTTCCGTATCAATAGTGTTCGGTTCGAGTTGTGCGAAAAAAAAAAACGAAAATGGACAGTAGTGTTTGAATCCGTTGAATCTGTTGCATGCTCCCTTTGCGAGCGACGGAATACGGATCAAGCGTGTCAAGTTCACGGTTGTGCGGGTTAGGGCGATTCAAATTTATAAATTTTGGAAATCCAATTTCCATAGATTCTTACCATCCTTACCATAAAAATAGTGTTCTGTGAAGTTTTCAGCTTTCTAGTGGTGATTTAAATTGGCCATAAGGCAATGTAGGTTTATATGGAAATTTCTATGGATACCATTTTGAGAAATGTTCCAAGCACGCTAGTACTGTAATGTAAGTACAAACTTATCATCCCATATTGAAAACTCATTCTCCAAATCCGAAGAAACAAATTCCTTTTGGGCTGATTAAATATAAAGATTTATACAAACAATTTTGTTTGGGATTTTTGTAAACATTCGCAGGGCTATAATCACATATTAAGTAGAGATGGTCGGGTTTCACGTTTTTCAAACCCGAATCCGACCCGTACCCGACTTATTTTTATTTCTTCAAACCCGGACCCGACTCGAACCCGAGACAACAATTGAAAAGCAAACCCCAAACCCGAAAAATTTTTGCTGTGTAAACCCGAACCCGACCCGAAACCCGAAAAAAAAAAATTGTAAGGAAAACCCGAATAAAACCCCGAGTTTGAAAAGATGGTAAATTCATCGTTTCTGATGCATAGGGAAGCCTTTAGGTTGTTACTCTGTTCACAATTCTCACCAAACCTGACCCTAAACCCGACTCAAACCCGACTTTTTGTAAGCCCGAACCCTACCCGTACCCGATAATTTTGTAGGCTTCAAACTCGACCCGAACCCGAACCCGAAAAATCTCAAATTTTCAAACCCGAACCCGACCCGAACCCGTCGGGTTGAATTTCAGTCTTCTACAAATTTCTTCATCATGGTTTGCTACTCAAAATAACATATAATGGAAATGATGCAATGTAAAAATAAGCAATTCTATTAGGTGTTTCTTTTGTGTTTTTGAGATGTCTTCTGAAAATAACGCATTTGTTCTCTATTGTGATTTTGATATAATTTGGAGTGTAAACTAGCAACACTATTAAAAACGTTTGTTGTTTTCCATATCAGTATTGTCAGGAAGTAACTATAAACCGGAAAATTATGCCCATTTTCAGTTCCCTAGTTCCCCTTTTTATTATATCTTAGAATATATTGCTTCCCTGAAACATGTTTTTTGTTTGAAAAGCTGTGTTTGCTCTTGAAGAACAAGAGCAAGTTTATAACCAAAGATTTTTGAATAACCTTAAAAAATATACCGTTTTAAATATTTTGGTACAACCGAGTCCACTTCACAAACTGGACAATCCTTACGTCAGCCAATTTAAAATTGGTTATTGCCTGTGAATGGGGAGAGAAAGCTTAAACATCCCCACTGCCCCGCCGTTCCCCCAAACTTTTGAATCAGATAGTTCAGAATGTTCTATTCCGAGGAAAGTCAAGAGTGAAAATGCAGTGTTTGACGATACGCTTTTGATTGCATCCCAAAAATCGATAATAAAGCTATTAAAATTCCAGAAACTGTTTTCATATTAGCAATTGAATTGTACTTACTTGTGTCTAAAACAATTTCGTTTTTACAGTTATAACCTGTATAGTGATGCTGTCATAGGTTGCAATATGGGTAATCCGATTTTATTTCTTTATTCCTAACGCTCCCGACTCAGCAACGTTACGTATTCTAATCATTCTTGACGTGCCTTGAACACTGGACCTAGAAGTCTCACACGGAAACTTCTTCGGTGTACTTCGACCTATCGTTCAGATCGGATGACTAACCTTTTCTCGGGTGATTTCTTCTTCTTTGAATTGTTGACTGGCAGTTCCGTTCGCATCGTGGGGGGTTGAAGCCGGTGCAGTTGAAGTGTAACTTCTGCCACATTGGGCGGTCCCACTTGCTGCAGATACGGAACCGGTCGCGGTCATATTTCCACCGAGGAAGCAGTGGTGGTTATGACGGAAGTTGCTGAGGAACTGCAAGACGGAGTTGGTGTTGAAATCGTCGATGTGTTGTGAAATTTGTTGGTTGAAGCCGTTGAAGCTGTCGTGTTGGAAGTGATGGTGGTCGTCTGTTGGAGCATGAAGGTGATATCCGTTGGATACCACCAACTGTCGATGGAAATTGGAACTGATTCCGCATTTAGTTTATGACTACGCGAGCGGTTTTCGTTTTCCAAATTGTGAAGCGCCGTAGTTAGTGCCGTTCGCATGAGAAAGTTTCCTTTAAACTATCTATTTTGTTGTTGTGATTGGCGTACAGTTTATTGAAGTTCTCTTGATTTAAGTTTCTAAAGTTCTTTTCATCCACACTAAGAGAAGAGGTGGTCGTTACTAAGCAGGACCCACTGTAATTTGGCCGTCTACTGGAATGATTATCTATGCTATCACCACTTGAAGTTTGTTTTCGTTTTTGCTGTTGATGCACAGATTATCACAAGATTCGAAATTTTTTCGCACTCAATTCACTAAACTTACTACTACAAGTGTTGGCTGGATGGGTACCGGAACCGTGTTGACTAGCTCCAGAACAACATCCACTACTACTTAACACCAGTTCCGAGTTCTGCTTGACTAATATCGCCCTTCCACTATCACAGCAATCGCTATGCTTAAAACTACTAACGGTATTGTAACAGGAATGCACCAGTCCTCCTTCACTGCGGTGACATTCACACTTTGGCTCAGCCTCATCTTCCACCTCTGCTTCACTGCACATGCACTTCAGTTGAAGACTATCCAAATTAAACTTGCTATTATCTATCGAACGATTGGAGTGATCGTAATCATCGGTGATCATGATCCTCGCGTCGGGATGATTAAATCCTTCGCTGCTGTAGGTGCCATTGGGAAGGGTGATAGTGTTGGTGCTCTTGTCTATGTGCGTTTGACTAGTTTTATCAGGAGCAGCCATGATTGCTTTAACCCCTCCTATCGTAGGAGGAGGTTTCAGTGATGAGTTCTTACAGATGTCTATCAGACAGGTAATGGTAGTAATGGCTATTCCTCTTTGCGGTATCCGCTCGTACAGGTGCTGAAGTTGAATGTGCAGCTGTTTGATCTCCTCGATTGCTTCCTCATCTGTTAGAACGGCTGTCGTTTGCTGAAATTGGAATTAAAATAATATGTTTTAATAACATTATGCTACACATTTCTCGCAAAACTTATGATTTCGCCCTAAAAGCCATTGCACTGTGTATTATTTTCTCGATTTCATGCGCTTTTTGAATAGCGCCCAAACCGTTGATTTTAAGCGATATAGTTTGTTCGTAGAAGTTTCTTGGTATATTAAAGCGCAAATTTTGACGAAAAAAGTTTTGTGATCAATCCACCTAGCAGTGAGATAGAAAAAATAATTTTTCAAAACATTTAGATAGACATATAGTGTCTTCGGCAAGGTTATAGAATTAGCAGTTTGAAACAACTTTGTCGAAGACACGATTTTTCTATCTCTTATACTTTTTGAGATATATGCCGTTGTATGTGAATGGAGTTCTGTTTGATCTTTCGACCTTGACGCTTGCTTTTGCCGGAGCGAGCGACGAGGGCAGGATCAAACATGTCGCGCGTCGGTCTAGTAAGTGAAAAAGTGGCGTGATCGGGGAGTTCGGTTGGAGTAAGTGAAAAAGTGCCGCGATCGGTTAGTTCTGTTTGATCTTTCGACCTTGACGCTTGCTTTTGCCGGAGCGAGCGACGAGGGCAGGATCAAACATGTCGCGCGTTGGTCTAGTAAGTGAAAAAGTGGCGTGATCGGGGAGTTCGGTTGGAGTAAGTTAAAAAGTGCCGCGATCGGTTAGTTCTTTTTGATCTTTCGACGACCTTGACGCTTGCTCCTGGGCAGTGCGTCAAGAAAGCCCGAGCTGTCGTCCGTGTTTTTTTTTTCGGGTCGCGCGCCTATTTTTTTTTTTTTTTTCTAAGTGCTAGCCGAGCAAACGAGTGAAGCTGAAAGTGGATTGTGGCTGCTCAGTCAAGATAACGGATCAATTGGTGAGCTCGTTTCATGCTACTGTTTCTAATCTGTGAAGTATGTATGACTGCACATTTAATCGTTACAATGGTGGGATGTAAATATGAATGTTCAACAAAACTATGGATGGTTCGTCACTGTGAGTGTCGACACAAACTCTGATTCATGATTTATTTATGTTTAAACATTTTTTTTTTCAGAACACCCCTTATATACCTTATTTTGTAATTAAAAAAAACTTTGAATGGTTCGACACTACAAGTGTAGACTTGCGAAAGGTTCACTTTATTCAACAAACTTTGGATGGTTCGCCACTGTAAGTGTCGGCATAAGAATAAGAGTGTCTATGATGTCCCAACCAATTGAGTCTTTTGTTTCTTTTCAAAGGAGTAAAATATAATAACACATGCTTTCGTACTGACAGCTGTAGGAATGTTACATTTAGGTATTTGTTCAACAAACTTTGAATGGTTCGTCACCTCAAGTGTCGGCATAATTTTCCTCTACATAGAAATTATATGAACAATTATATTTACGTATAAGCATGTATATATCTCACAAATCATTGTTTATCATGGTCTAATCGCTTATCAAAGTGAATCCTTTGACCCAACGATCCTCCCCATTAACAAACATCCCTCCCAGTAACCTTTGTGGAGATGCAGAGGCAAACACGGTCTCCAAATAGCAAAGGTTACACACTAATATTCCTTCCCTCAATCCCACCTGACTGCAAGGACGTGGCCGGCGCCGTTATTGACCTTGTATAAATAGAGGCACTGAATTATGCACACTGAAGAAGATTATGGCCAATCCCAGTAGAACTTCTAGTTGATTCTTTGTGCATTTTCACTGACTTCGGTCAATCACGGAATAGCAACCATTGATATGTGTAGTCAGTCTAAGCTAAGCTAAGCTAAGCTATATGCCGTTGTATGTGAATGGCCCCTAAAAATCATACTTTTCATCATAACATTTTTCCAAGATTTTTAACATTTTTTGTGTTTTCTACAAAGTTGTTTGTCATGAAAAACCCCGTGTTTTGGCTGGACATATCATCACTCTATCTTTTGAAGTAACAAAGTTATTCATGAATTATTTTTTTTTTCAAGGGGTAGTTTTAGGCCTCTATAACTGGCTTCGGCGCAAAATGGCGCAGACAACTCTTACAAATGATGAAAGTACCATATCTTCCCTTTCGGCATTTTATAAAAACTTTTGTCTATAAGCGTCTTTGCTTGGGTTTTTAACAATCAAACAAATAAGCTTTATTAAAACGAATTCGACTGATAATTCTTTTGCTTTAAGAGATAGAGAAGTTCGATGTTCAGCAAAAACACGCGTTCCAACATGTTTAACAACTTTGTAGAAGACATGAACAATGTTAAAAATTTAAGTAAAAAGTTATGAGAAAAAAATATTCTGAACGAGTTTTTTCATACAAATTTGTGTACTTTGTGTTAAAAAATTCGTAACTCTTTTACAAGATTTTTAATATTTTTCATGTCTTTTACGTGCTCTGCGTAGCAATGTTTAGGTGTGTAAAATCTTTCAAATTATTATGATTTTCAGCAGATTTATATATGCAAAATAATTGTAGCAATTATTATATGCAATTATTATATGCAAAATAATTGTAACGTAAGTTTTTTAGATTTTTGTTTGGTAAAATGTTCTAAACTAATAATGATATTATAAACATATTATATAGATAGCTGTAGGGGTAAACATGCAGCCATTCAGCAAGCTGACGGACGTGAGTTTGAATTCCACCGGGCGAAGATTTTATCGGTTTGAAAATTTTCTCGATTTCTCAGGGCATAGAGCATCTTCATATCGGTAATACGTTATACACATGCAAAAATAGTCAATTGGCAATAAAAGCTCTCAGTTAATAACTGTGGAGGTGCTAGTAAGAACACAAAGCTGAGATTCGGCTCTGTCCCAGTTGGGACGTAACGCAAGACAAGAAGAAGGTGAAATAGATTTCCGAGGTTTTCATAGTTTCTGAGAAATAACTGTTTTTTTTTTAATGTTAAAATAGTCATCAATTCAATACAAGCTATAAGGGGTCGTTCATTAACCATGTGATCATGTATGGGAGGATGGAAGGAGGCCTGGCCAATGACCACGATACAAACAATTCTTTTTAAATTTTTGTATGGACAAAAGACCCCGTATAAAGGTATAAAATTTCCGAAAGAATTGGCCACGTTGTTAATGGACAACCCCTTATAGGCAACTGTATTTTCAACATTCTACTAATGATTTTTCCTTTTTTGAAGATTAAGCTGTTCTTTAGGGCTAACTAATTCAAGGACTTATATGTTTCATAGGAGATTTACCCTTCTTTATATTATTGGCTAGTCTTTATAATTGTACTGCGTATTTCTGCCTGCAGTTAACAGAATGAATGGAAGTAATGTAAACAAGGTTATGTCATCTCAATTTTAAATAACTATAGTTAAACAAAAATCAATAAAGGACTGGTGTCAATAAAAATGTCTGTAAAAAGGATTAATGTAAAAAAAATGCGAATATCGGGAAATGGACAATCAATACATGTCCTCAAATAAAAAACTATATTGAAAGTGATTCAATAATGTAATATTTACCATGACCTTCATCTAATTGGTCATTGAAGATTACTCGAGTGATTTCGAAAACATAAACCTTCATAACAGACTTGTTTCGTAGAGCAAGCAACAGAATATGAGAAACCAATATATGTGTGTTTTTTTGGTTTCCACCATTCCACGTAGCAGTCCTGCTAAGAATTTCTAAATATCTTCGGTTCCAGATAGCTAAAACTAACAATCAGGACAAATACTGAAGATTGAAGAGTTTTCCAGCAGCCTGTCGCAAATGTTGTAAGACTAGGGGCTCCTGGGGTAATATGCACTGCCGAGGCAAAACGCACCCTATCAATTTCTCTGAAATAAACGAGTTTTGAGAGAAAAACATTATGCGGATCGATGAAACGTTGCAAATTGTTGACATCCTGAGAATTTGATACATTTTGGAAAACTTAACAAGGAGATAGAGCAATGAATTCGAAAAGCACGATTTTTATGTAACTTTCCAGATCATTTCACTTGTTGTTTTGAGAGCGATGAATTGAGAATTTCCACAACCTTTCACCATAAATCAGATGATTAGAGACTGGGTAAGTTGTTGATTACATGATTTGGCGAAATAACACAACGATTTCTGTTTTACATAACATTTTCTGTTAAGCGCCCGGTTGGGGCAACATGCACTCCATCGGTTGGGGCAGCACGATCCAGTCCAAAATAAACTACAATCATGAAAGTTAGGTTATTTGAAGTCTTTACCAACGTATTTATGCACAATTATATCATCTTATACACGAAAACTATCAAAAACTCGTGTTTTTACGATAAATAAAATTACGTTTAAACACGATGGTGCATCTTGCCTCATTGTTTAGGTGCGTCTTGCCTCAATGTTGTGGTGCGTTCTGCCCCAAAAAGCGGTGCATCGTGCCCCACATAAATCCTAATTCACGCAAAAGTAGTGTTTGAAAAAGTTAAATTTCCCAACAATCTAAATTAATTATGATGAAAATTCGCTCAACACCATGTAGGGTGAACCCAAACCAACTAGATTCGTGTATTAAAACACTACATACATGTTGTTTAGTGTTCATTTCGGCACATTTTCCTTAAGTGGTGCATATCACCCCAGCAACCCCTACTTAAAACAATAAATAATGTTGGTTCGAATTATTATTAACCCCTCTACCGGCAGCTTCATTTTTTACCATCAAAAATTCAAATTCAATCGTTATAACTTTTTTGTTTTTCAATATTTTTTGCACCATTTTTTCACAAGCTCTCAAAAAACTCCTTCTAGTTTGAGGATCTGTGTCGATATTGATCATTGATCATCTGGTTTTGAAAATATTCCAAAATTCCTTGGGGGACCGACCCGTAACTAGAACCCTCGTTAATTTCTCAGGCTACAGAATTTTAATCGTATTCGGATATTTACTCTTCGGAACAATGAGAGTATGTTGTGAAAAAATGAAGCAATTTGATACAGCCGTCTTTAAATAATGACCATTTAGGTTCTGGAACCATGCTGGCTTAAAAGCTTCAAAAAACATCATATCGTAATTTTCAGATGTCTCCAAGAATACTGAACCGATTTGTATGATTTTTTCAGAGAAGCTCCTTATTACCTGGCATTATATAGCTCACATTTTATTTTTTTGATAAATTGATCAAAAACAAAATGGCCGCCAAAGGCATTTTATAAGAAAAAATGTCGGTCCCCCAAGGAAATCAGAATATCTTTAAAACCAGATCACCAATAATTAATATCGACACATTTCCTAAAACTAGAAGAGTTGTTTGAGAACTTGTGAAAAAATGGTGCAAAAATATTGAAAAAACAAAAAAGTTATAGCGATTTGAATATTTATTTTGCTGTAAAAAATGAAGCTGCCGGTAGAGGGGTTAAGGGTAAAACAGTTTAACGTTCCTTTAAAGGACTGAATAATGTTTTTAAATATATGACCGAAAGAACGTAGGGTAGAGTCATTTGAGTTCTATTGTTACAATGACTATTGGCGCTAAACTGATCATATTTCAAACATAATTTGCTCTTCTTTCACTCTAAGGCTCTTTTTTAGTTGTTTTGCCATTTTTTCGCAAAGATACGCTATTCACATTTCTGAATTATTCAACAAAACTAATTCGTGTCAAACGTTTCAGCGTTTTTGTTCTCAGACCAGCTATGTTAGTAGTGAAAATTGCATAAAATATGTATGCGAAAGGATTTCAACAACATAGACTAAATAACACGGATCGATCAGTTGCGTTGTTTTATACTTGTTATAATATTACAAAGATATAAACATTGTTGGAGCAATATTTACGAATGCGAGTGAAGTACTGTAGAAGTGACGCTAAATTTTAAGAAAATTTTGCGCTGCAGCTGTGCAGTGTTAGTAGTCCAATCCTATTGATGTAAATAATGTGGAAGTTGACTACAACAATGTTTCATGCTTTAAGTGCAAATAATTGAGTATAACCAAGATACAAAAATGACAAATATCGAAAATTTCGGTAGGCCTTAAGGTGAAGATGCATCGAAGCCAAACCTCAATTTCAAAGAGCACAAATCTCTCGAGAAATCAGCCAGCGGTTTGAAGCTGAAAACTTAATCGATTGGTCGCAACGCTGGTGTGAACAATCGATTAAATTTTCAGCTGGAATGGCTGTTTGGTTTCTCTAGATTTGTGCTTTTGAAAATTTGGGTTTGGCTCGATGCATCTTCACAAATATGTCGATCAATTGAATGTCAAGGTTGAAATGAATTACAAAAAATGATTCTGGGGAATGGTTTTTCTGGCAAATGGTTCATTCTGGGAATGGCTCTCTGGCGAATGGTAACATTCTGGGGAATGGTTTTCTGGCAAAAATCATTCTGGCGAATTGATTCTGGCAAATGTCATACCAATCCTTAGATGGATTTGCCTGAGGCAAGGGAAAGTAAACCACTCGCCGTTTAGAAGGTTTTTTTTAAACTCAATTCCGATTTTTTTTCGCTTGAGATCTATAATAATGATATTGACATAATAATATTTTGGCTGAGTGACCTCTGTGTTCGCAATTCAGAGGGTACATTTTAACGAAAAAAATATCTAAAATAACCAAATTGATTTTTTCCAATTTTGTTAAACGCATAAACACGATTCTGGGAATGTCCCTATTCTGGGGAAACGGTTTTCTGTGGAATGTCCCATTCTGGGGAATGTCCCCTTCTGGGGACGTCATTCTGGGGAATGTTGTTCTGGGGTTTTGACTTTCTGGGAAATGTCCTAACACCAATTATTTATCACCCTATCAGTTATACCAGTGCTGTATTCAAGGGTGGGCATCCTTAGTCTCGAACAATTATAGTTGAATAAAACGGCTTATTACGTTCAGTTTGCTCATTCTGACATTAATCGGCTGCCACCTGATAACGGATCCTGCTATACTGATAGAAATCCACACGTTTGATTCGTGTGTTTAAAAATCATGGATCGATTCATGAACGTCTATATCGATTTGTTGTGATTTTCTTGCAAACTTCGTGTGTGGTTACACATTTAATTCTTTAGTTTTGCTGAATGGACTGATTCATCAACCGACAACATGAATTCTATAGTTTCCACATAAATTCCTGAAGCTTTCCATTTCTAATTCGTATGTGTCAACCTGTGGGTGCATACAGTTGTGTTCAGAATGATAGTAGTGAGAGCCGATTTTCATACAAAATGCTCAACTTTGGAATGCTGTAACTTTGTTTCCATATGAGCAATCGGCATGAAATTTTGGCAGTGAACTACAAATATTCTTCTTCTTTCTGGCATTACGTCTCCACTGGGACAGAGCCTGCTTCTCAGCATAGTGTTTCTTAATGAGCACTTCCACAGTTATCAACTGAGAGCTTACTGTGCCAATGGCCATTTTTGCATGCGTAATATCGTGTGGCAGGTACGAAGATACTCTATGCCCTGGGAAGTCGAGAACATTTCCAAACCGAAAAGATCCCGATCAGTGGGATTCAAACCCACGACCCTCAGCTTGGTCTTGCTGAATAGCTGCGCGTTTACCGCTACAGCTATCTGGGCCCCTAAAAACTACAAATATACTCAATTTCATTATCACAGAATTTAAATTTCCGGTTGAAAAGTTAAGCACCAGGTGAAATCGCTCAAAATAATAGTTGTTTTTCTTCTGTAAGTTTTTCTTCAGCAACAATTTTGTAAAAAAAATGGCTTGTTTATACATTTATAGCTAGGGTGGAAATCGTTGAAACGATTGAAGTAAACAAAATTCAAAAAGCTCAAAATTCAGCAAATATTTAAATTATTAAAACTACTGTTGTTTTGAGCGATTTCACCTGGTGCTTAACTTTTCAGCCGGTAGAGTGAAAATTTTCAAAATTTTGTGATAATAAAATTGAAGTATATTTGTAGTTCACTGCCATAATTTCATGCTGATTGCTCATATGGAAACAAAGTTACAGCATGCCAAATTTGAGCATTTTGTATGAAAATCGGCTTTCACTACTATTATTCTGAACACAGCTGTAGATCATCACCAAAACACGGATTCAGTGTGTTTAACTTATGGTTATCTTGTGGCATTATCAATCATGTTAAGTTGGTCGATTTGAAATCGATGGACCTGCTGTCGATTTCCGTGTTCAAATGTATAAATTGTTAGTGATCAACCACAGCGAACTAAATTGCAGTCGGACCTCGTGTCGAACAACAGTCATCATAATGCTCCAAAGAGAAGAAGCAAATTCTGAAAGCTTCTGAGTATCTCGTACCTGCCACACGATATACGAATGCGAAAAATGGTAACTTTTCCAAAGAAAACCTCTCAGTTAATAACTGTGGAAAGTGCTCATAATGAATATTACGCTGAGAAGGCAGGCTTTTTCCACACTGAGGACGTAATGACAAGAAGAAGAAGAAGAAGTTAGAGAAAAATCGGATTTCACCAACAGATTTTCCTAGCTTTCAGTTTCGAATAAAATGAAATATGCTATTCCCGAGCTTCCCAAATTATTGATTTGCGGCGCCCGGATTGATGCAGACTCACTTGTTGAAAAAAAAAAAAAAACATTCAAGTGAGCTTGCGACAAGCAGAGGAGCTCAAATCCATATTTTGGGGAGCAAGAGTTTTTCTAGCAATTTTTTTCTTTCAGTCCTCAAGACGGGGTTGGAGGTCTGATGGCTACCGCTTCTGCTTCATAAGCAGAAGGTCATGGGTTCAATCCCAGGCCCGTCCCTTTCCTCGTACTTTGTAGTTGTGTATCTCTCATTTGCTTCTATCTTCCATTCTAAACCTATCACACTCAAACTATTCGTTCATAGCAAATGCTAGAACCAGAGACGGACAAGAAACCGTTCCCTAACCTCTTCCATTCTCCACGCGCATAGCCTTTCCCTACGCCTGATACCGTTTTGACTCATATTCCGAACACTTAAGGCCAACAGTGACTTCAAATGCATCTGATTGGCATAAATTGGATGATATTTGTGTAAATTTTAATTTTTCCGCAAAGCCTAACTGTTAGCTGTTGGGTGTACCAATGATAACGTTGGTTTAATTAGTTTTAGTATTGATGTAACATAAATGTATGGAACAACATTTTGATTCAAATGCCCGAACACTGTGTTTATTCTGTCTCATATTCCGAACACCCTTGATTCAAATTCCGAACAAGCACAAATAAATCGTATTCAAATGAATAATTTTGTAAATTAATTTATCTGAGCTTGTGTTTTACTGGTCTCAAAACTCAAGAGTCATAACTACTCCCACGGTAAAAATTATATTGGAATTGTTAAAATTGAATTGCAATTGACTGCCATTTCCTTATTATTTGGTGACATATTTCAGCGAAACATTTCAACCAAATCGCCATACAAAAATCGAGTGTTCGGAATATGAGTCTGTTCGAATTTTGAGACAAAAACCGGTACATAGGCAGTCTGCTAACCACAATAGCAAATCTCTCTTCCATGTATTTCTCCCAATTCATACACATCCCCGCATGAACTGGCGTAATGCAGTCGGACTCCACGGTCTACAGTGGGCTAGTTAAGTGCAACATCACATTGGTCTGCATTCTGACGTGGCAGGCACCATTGTCGCCTAAAAATAGAAGATCATCAGCAACTACACTGAGGATGCCTGTTAGTCCCAAAGCAGTCATTCGGTTGGTTCCTTGTGTAAGTGCAGTTGATCTGGCGATACTGGAGTATTATCCACGGGCGGCCAATCAAGCTCAAGCTCAAGCTCAAGCAAATTTCTTCTTTTCATGGTGGTAAGCTCATCGATGTTAATACACCAATCGCGTATTAACTTCGATGGAGCTTACCACCATCAGTCTCATGGCATTCACTTTCTATCACACATGGCTATCTTAAGCCACTACATTTCGAGTTCAATAATCAAATCAGTTGGTTTTCATGATTTAATATTTAGATATTCATGTTTGTTTCACATGACAACCTAATGTTGATACACATGTTATTATACCGTAAAGTCAATGATGAAATCCATATGGCTACCACACTTATGTCATGTGGTTTTCCTCATTGCGAAAATGTATAAGTAAAACACACGATCTACACGTGTAGATTAATCTCAGTATACCGTTCGTTCTAAACACTTAGAAGTCAATTTTCAAATCATTGGTGATGTCGCAGCTTTGGTAGAATAAAACCGCTCGATGACCATTTTTTGTCTATGTAGCCTATAGGCTTTTACAATATTATTCATCTGCTTTGACATGTCCAAATTAACTTTTAAAACGAAACCAGTGCATATTAGCTGTTCATGAAAACCACGTAGTACTGTACACTTACATGGAATTAATAGCTTAGCTTAGCTTAGCTTAGACTGACTACACATATCAATGGTTGCTATTCCGTGATTGACCGAAGTCAGTGAAAATGCACAAAGAATCAACTAGAAGTTTGACTGGGATTGGCCATAATCTTCTTCAGTGTGCATAATTCAGTGCCTCTATTTATACAGGGTCAATAACGGCGCCGGCCACGTCCTTGCAGTCAGGTGGGATTGAGGGAAGGAATGTTAGTGTGTAACCTTTGCTATTTGGAGACCGTGTTTGCCTCTGCATCTCCACAAAGGTTACTGGGAGGGATATTTGTTAATGGGGAGGGTCGTTGGGTCACAGGATTCACTTTGATAAGCGATTAGACCATGATAAATAATTATTTGTGAGATATAAACATGATTATGCCGACACTTGAGGTGACGAACCATTCAAAGTTTGTTGAACAAATACCTAAATGTTACATTCCTAACACTCCTATTCTTATGCCGACACTTACAGTGACGAACCATCCAAAGTTTGTTGAATAAAGTGAACCTTTCGGAAGTCTACACTTGTAGTGTCGAACCATTCAAAGTTTTTTTTAATTACAAAAATAAAGGTAAAAAGAAAGGGGTGTTTTGAAAAAAAAAAAAGTTAAATATTAATAATTCATGAATCAGAGTTTATGTCGACACTCACAGTGACGAACCATTCATAGTTTGTTGAAAAATCATATATACATATAAGGACTAATCGAACGCGGCACTTTTTCACTTTACTCGTCCGACGCGCCACATATTTGATCCTGTCCTCATCGCTCGCCCCCGCAGGAGCAAGCGTCAAGGTCGAAGGATCAAACACTTCTAACGAACCAATCACTTTTTCACTCCTAGCAACCGACGCGCGACATGTTTGATCCTGCCCTCATTGCTCACCCCCGCAGGAGCAAGCGTCAAGGTCGAAGGATCAAACACTACTAACGAACCGATCACTTTTTCACTGCTTCACTACCGACGCGCGACATGTTTGATCCTGCCCTCATCGCTCGCCCCCGCAGGAGCAAGCGTCAAGGTCGAAGGATCAAACACTACTAACGGACCGCGCACTTTTTCACTCCTAGCAACCAACGCGCGACATGTTTGATCCTGCCCTCATCGCTCGCCCCCGCAGGAGCAAGCGTCAAGGTCGAAGGATCAAACACTACTAACGAACCGATCACTTTTTCACTGCTTCACTACCGACGCGCGACATGTTTGATCCTGCCCTCATCGCTCGCCCCCGCAGGAGCAAGCGTCAAGGTCGAAGGATCAAACACTACTAACGGACCGCGCACTTTTTCACTCCTAGCAACCAACGCGCGACATGTTTGATCCTGCCCTCATCGCTCGCCCCCGCAGGAGCAAGCGTCAAGGTCGAAGGATCAAACACTACTAACGGACCGCGCACTTTTTCACTCCTAGCAACCAACGCGCGACATGTTTGATCCTGCCCTCATCGCTCGCCCCCGCAGGAGCAAGCGTCAAGGTCGAAGGATCAAACACTACTAACGAACCGATCACTTTTTCACTGCTTCACTACCGACGCGCGACATGTTTGATCCTGCCCTCATCGCTCGCCCCCGCAGGAGCAAGCGTCAAGGTCGAAGGATCAAACACTACTAACGGACCGCGCACTTTTTCACTCCTAGCAACCAACGCGCGACATGTTTGATCCTGCCCTCATCGCTCGCCCCCGCAGGAGCAAGCGTCAAGGTCGAAGGATCAAACACTACTAACGAACCGATCACTTTTTCACTGCTTCACTACCGACGCGCGACATGTTTGATCCTGCCCTCATCGCTCGCCCCCGCAGGAGCAAGCGTCAAGGTCGAAGGATCAAACACTACTAACGAACCGATCACTTTTTCACTCCTAGCAACCAACGCGCGACATGTTTGATCCTGCCCTCATCACTCACCCCCGCAGGAGCAAGCGTCAAGGTCGAAGGATCAAACACTACTAACGAACCGATCACTTTTTCACTGCTTCACTACCGACGCGCGACATGTTTGATCCTGCCCTCATCGCTCGCCCCCGCAGGAGCAAGCGTCAAGGTCGAAGGATCAAACACTACTAACGAACCGATCACTTTTTCACTGCTTCACTACCGACGCGCGACATGTTTGATCCTGCCCTCATCGCTCGCCCCCGCAGGAGCAAGCGTCAAGGTCGAAGGATCAAACACTACTAACGGACCGCGCACTTTTTCACTCCTAGCAACCAACGCGCGACATGTTTGATCCTGCCCTCATCACTCACCCCCGCAGGAGCAAGCGTCAAGGTCGAAGGATCAAACACTACTCTGTACACTTACATGGAATTAATAAATAAAAACTCTGTCTCTAGGTTCAGATTTATATATCTGTACATTACCTCTCCGCTTGACCAAGTCAATTTACGGAAAATTCAAGGAAGCAGGATCAAAAATATTTTGCAGCCAGTCAGGATATGACGGTTGAGAGGATTAGATGACGCTTCCAAATAAAAAAGCGGGGTTTGCTTCCAGTTACGTGTTGCATTGCATCAAATGAATTTAATATATGAATTGCACCGGCTATTAATCAAATTTGCATTCAATCTGAACTTTCAGTGCAAACTCCAACTGCACCGAAGAGTGTTTGCAAACATTTGCCCCAACATCGACAGCTCCCGGACTCAGGTCAGTTGAGTTCATTTCTGTT
>NW_018734964.1:0-28197 GCF_002204515.2 Aedes aegypti | reverse complement strand
AATGATAGTTATTATATTATTGTAAATTACAGGATAGT
Organism: Aedes aegypti; assembly: GCF_002204515.2. Lineage (NCBI taxonomy): Eukaryota > Metazoa > Arthropoda > Insecta > Diptera > Culicidae > Aedes > Aedes aegypti. The sequence goes on along the minus strand of NW_018734964.1, from coordinate 28,159 downwards.
TAAAACCTCCGTAATGATTCACAAATAAAACAAATGTCTCAAGAAGGTCCATCAGAATCTACTTAAGAAATTATGCTTCGAATCTATCTTTCCTTGACTTCTGTTTTTCTAGCAAGAATATGAATTCTGCCCAATAACTGGTAAAATTATTTCTAATAAGTTATTTGAGAAAGATCAATACAAATTGCTTTATGAAATCTCAATAAATAGTTTCCCCCTTCCAGTTATTTTGCTACATTTATCTTTACAGATTCCTTTACCCTATGCTAATTTCGGAAGCAAAAGTTTTCCTGTGAGTTTCAACAAATTTCCTCTGAAGATTCGGAGGCAAGAGATATTTCAAAAACAATATTATTTCCAATTTTTGAAAAATCCGGGGATTTGAAGCAAAATTTCTTGAAAAAAAACATAGAACAATTTTTGATGCAATTTGTGAAGTATTTTGGAAATATTTATTATGGATTTTGTTACACTTTTTCATAATAATATTTGTGGGAGAACTATTTAAAGAAATTTACAGAAGAATTTCCAATAGAACTTTCAGTAAAATATCTAAGTTTTAGATTTGTCAAAATCAATTGTTTTTTGGAGAAATTTCGTGTGAAAACTGAACTTTTGAAAGATGAAGTAACATTTTTTAGGTAAATCCGAGAACATTTTCCGGAATCAATTTGCTAGAAAAAGCAGACATAGAAGGAATTTATGTTCACCAGGAGGATTCGCTTTGAACGTATGAACAAGCCTCACAATATTATTTCATAATTTCCTAATTTCCGAAAGATTAGATAAAGCTCTGCAGCCACCCTTCCATATTACTTGAGGATTTTGATTAGACTATAATTCTTTAAAGAAAACCGAAAAGTATTTGAAAAATCTGCTACAAAGCTGTTAGAAATTACTTGAATATTTATGAAATAATAAATTTCCTTGCAAAAATATAGCTCAGGATGAAGATGCATCGAAGCTAAACCTCTAATTTTCAAGAGCACAAACCTAGAGAACCAGACAATCGTTTGTGCACGCTATGTCTGAACCAGCTGATTTTAAAAATCGAATGTACATCGGATTTTCATAATCGGAAGGTTTTAAAATATTCTATCGGTGAAATTTTTTCCATACATTTTGTATGGGCGGATTTGGGTCACAAAACGGAATTTCCACAGATTTTAGTATGAAAAATAACTTAAAAGTGGTAAAAAATCAAAATTTCACCGATAGAATATTTTGAAACCTTCTGATTATGAAAACATAGACCAAATACTAATCCCTAACGAGAAAAAATCCGATGTACATTTGATTTGTATAATCTCCTGGTTCACGCTGGTAACACGCTGGTGGTGATTAATCGATCCAATTTTTAGCACGAACGTTGTCAGGTTCTCTAAATTTGTGCTCTTGAAAATTAGAGGTTTGGTTGCGATGCATCTTCACCTTAAGCAATAAATTTATTTATACAAAAATGCTTAAAAAAATTAATCAAAATCAAAGAGAAAATTTATTGCAGAGCACTATGGTTGATTTTGATACATTTTTTCGCACCAGGTTAAATTTCTGACATTCATCTTATGAGAACTTGGCCATACCAAAGTTCCTTGAAAGTTAGCCTTATTTTTCGGCAAAAATTTTGCGCTATATATTATCGCAGAAATTTCTTTAGTAATTTTGATTGTGTTTTTTACTTCATACGAGTTTAAGTCAATGTATGGATTTCATAAGTGAATTCTCATAAGGGAAATCATCACCGGACACTTCGAGCAAGGTTTTTTTTTTTTCCAAAACATGAGAAATCAGAATGCAGTGAACATGCTGCTTTATGCTGAAACAACATTATTATAAAAAAAAAGAATTTTGGGAATCAAACGTCCCGGATATTGACGCTTTTTTGTACACGGTATTTTTTGCAACGAAGATGTCGAAAAACTGAGCTTATCGCACACAACAAGAAGCCATTTCTAACAGTATCCAATCGATCGACAGCTGGACGGTTAAGCTTTCGGTGGTCACGCGATTCACCGAAGTCAGAACCGCTACGCTGATGTTGTGTAAGACAAGCGAGGTTTTCTCACTATAATTGTACAATATATATTAACGTAACTACTGAAGAGATTTTTGTCAATAACAAGACTCATGTACATTGATTCAGGAGATTTTGCTTCATGTTAAATAGTTTTTTTTTTATTATCATCAAGAATTCTAGGGGGGGGGCTGAATGATTCTGGAGGGGCCAGGCCCCCTGGCATTTGGATGGGAGCATTTTGACAGACGAACGTGAGGTGATCGGAAGGTGGAAGCAGCAGTTCGACGATCAAATGAATGGCGCTGAAAGCACAGGCTATGAAGAACGGGACAACGAGGAAATGCCTTTATCAGTACTGCGGAGGATGGAAACCAACCAGGAGTGTTTCGTGAAGCCCAAGCAGGACAGTTCGTTTTGCGTCGTCCGATAGATTTAACTCACAGTTTCGCGCATGTTTTCGTCGCCGGAGATTTTTTTTTTTTTCCTGCTTTGGAGCGTCTTGCTGGGTAGTGTTTCGTGAAGCCCAAGCAGGACAGTTCGGTTTTGCGTCGTCCGATAGATTTGTCTCACGGTTTCGCGCATGTTTTCGTCGCCGGAGATTTTTTTTTTTTTTTTTTTTCCTGTTTTGGAGCATCTTGCTGGGTAGTGCTTCGTGAAGCCCAAGCAGGACCGTTTTACATTCAGAAATGGAATAGTGAAAAGTGAAAAATGAAAAAGTGATTTGTTTGATTTGTGTCCTCAGTACTGTTGGTTTTTGGCTGCCCTAAGTTCACCGAACCATCCGGAAGTGACATGCAGCACATAAATTTAGAGAATCAATCCGGTGAGTTTGTTCCAGTATGATACTTTTTCTTTTGTGAGCCTTCCGGATCGTTTTTGTTCGCGTCGTGGAACTTCTGATCGTTTCTTGAACGGAAAATGTTATTTTCGGAGTTTGATAATTATGTTCAGATTGCGCATTCTGTCCGGGCGGGTGTAACGCAACTAACAATCGGTTGTGGATGCTTTTTAACTGTTCGATGACCCTGGAGGGATCGATCCTGCTTTTCGTATAATTTTGAGCAGAAAACCGACTGTGTCCTAGTGTGTTTAGTTCGAACGCGCTTCCTTTCGTTTTTCGATTATCTAAAAATACAGTACCACCCAGTACAGTTTTTCAATGAGCACAGTACAGTTTTTCAATAGGCGTGATTTTTTTTTACGCGTATCGTTACACAATCCGATGACCCTGGAGGGATCGGTTTTGCTTTTTACTGGTTGTTGAGCAAAAATATTACTGCACAATCGACAAGCATTTCGCGAAATACTATTTATACTATAAATAAGCTATTGTTTTCTCTTTTGATTGCCGGCATTCGAAAGATTAATTTGAAAACGCTTAAACAACAAATATTTATGGTCTATCGCCAGCTTTCTAGGCGAATTCTGACAATATACCTTCCCCAACCTCTAACTCCGTAGCACTTATGAGGGTGTCGCTGAGTCGGTGGCCTCTCATTAAGTAAGTGCTACATCAACATTTCCTTCCCCTATCCCAAGTTACGGTAAAGATGGGCGTGGCCGGGAATAGCGATATTCATGCTTTTAGTATTCTTGTTTATGATTTGGACAAGGTATACTCCCCTGCCTTGTTCTTGAAAGTAGTCAGGATGAGATTATTAAAAAGAAACATGAATGTTGCTAGTATCCAATCTACGAAGTATACCGTAACTACGCTAACGCTAACTGCGGAGGATGGAAACCAACCAGCCCCCACTTTGAGGAAGGTTAAGGATGAAAATTCACCAGCTCAAGAACAATAAAGCTGCTGGTAAGGATGGTATCGGAGCTGAACTCATAAAGATGGGCCCGGAGAGGCTGACTGGGAAACAAAACAAGAAAGGCGACAAGTTAAATTGTAAGAACCCAGACAACCAAAATGTACGTATAACGAAATCACCTGGAGGCTTTGTACGTGCAACCTTTCACTTATTAAATGCCGCGAAAAGGCCTTCTACGTACAAAAGTGGAGGCGATATTCGTGCATATATTATGTGATGAATAATAACATACAATGGCGAGTGTATAAATATTATACCGGACTAACCTGTGATCTTATGCGACTTAACTAATGATAACAAATGTTGATTTGACAGCTGCTACGGATTGATTCGATTTACTTTGTACGAGTGTACGAGACGAAACAAAATGTACAAATGAACTCAAAAAAGCGTTTTATGCGAGGAAACTCATCAATCTGAAGATTTTATCCACCGTGTTTTTGCGAGTTTGATGTAATTTGTATGAATAAACGAGTTATTACGTGAACTTTGATGCGACTTCTGTTGTCTGGAACTTTCGAGCGATCACCATTCTAAATGCGGTCTATAAAGTGCTATCCCAGTTCTTCTTCCATCGTCTGTCACCTTAGTAAGCGAGTTCGTGTGAAGTTATCAAGCCGGCTCCGTTGACGGCCGATCAACAACGGACCAGATTTTTACTGTACGGCAAATCCTCCAAAAATGTCGTGAATACCAGGTCCCAACGCATCACCTTTTCATCGATTTTAAGGCGCATACGATAGTATCGACCGCGTAGAGCTATGGAAAATCATGGAGGAGAACAGCTTTCCCGAGATGCTCACGAGACTGATAAGATCAACGATGAAAGTAGTGCAAAATTGTGTGAAGGTTTCTGGCGAACATTCCAGATCGTTTGGATACCACCGGGGACTACGACAAGGTGATGGACTTTCGTGCCTGATGTTCCATATTGCGCTTGAAGGTGTTATGCGGAGAGCTGGGCTTAACAGCCGCGATACGATTTTTACGAGATCCTGTCAATTTGTTTGCTTCGCAGATGATATGGACGTGTCAGCCGAAAACGCGAGGCAGCGAAAGTTGGACTGGTGGTCCATGCGACAATACAACGTACATGCTAGTTGGAGGGGCCGACGCGACAGGCTCGCCTAGGTAGCAGTGTTACGATAAACGGGTTACACGTTCGAGGTGGTCGACGAGTTCGTCTACCTTGGATCCTTGGTAACGGATGACAATAACGTTAGTCGTAAAATACGGAGGCGCATCATAAAACAAAACTATAAGGACTACGATTGTTTGCGTAACTGATTTTGATGTCGTGCTTGTTGCTCGTTTTGACTTCATACTGTTTTCAGTGCTCGAAACTTTGGTAAATATTCATGCATATTATATATATAACGATTTGCAACTATGTGCTCCTTTAATCATACCCAAATATACATTATCTTTATCCGATGAGAGTGAGTTCATTTTGTATAAGCATAACAATTGGATCTATCATCCGTCATATTTATCAATAAGGATATGAAATTCCACATCAGGTTGTAGGATCATTTAGAAATTATATTAGTAACCTCCTATGAAAAATATGGTAGCATTGGAAAAAGCAGTAGTGATTGAGACTTGTTCAACATGCTGAACTTAATAAAGAATATTATATAGGAAGTTATTCGAGGATTGAGATGAAAGCTCCAGTCATCGCTTAGTCTGATGGATTGAGAGAAATATTATTCATGCTTGGCAATGTGATAAATTAAGTCGAATTATTACTCTGTTAAACTCTTTTACGCACATTTCGTGGCCCTGAAGAGAACCGAAGGCATTGTTAGCTCGGATGCTCTCAAAGATAAATAGCACTTCAAGGTGTTTTCAGTTGATTGCTGGCGTTAAAGAATTTCTGAAGGCTTGAAAAAAGCTTAAAGCCAACGCAAAGCAAGTGCATATTTGAGCAAATTATCTGCTTGTACGTCGCATCAGCTGAATGTTAGCAACAGGTAGTGGATCGCATGGTTTAAGTCAAAATTTGGAAATGTAGCTCAATCTGGAAATCTTGAGCGATTCCACAGCCGGACGCTCGATTCACAGCTCCTCGGCTGAGCCACTCATAAGGCTTCTGGTTATGGTGCCTGGTTTTAGGAAATTTGTCGAATGACATTGGTCGAATGAAATTTGGTCGAAAGTACATTTTGGTCGAATGAACGTTTTGGTCGAATGACCTTGAAACATGAATTTTAATTTAGGACAAACATACTTTACATTAGTGTCTATAAAGGATTCATTATTCTTGTACATGTACTCATTCTTCATCCAATTTTGGACTGGAAGACGGGACGTTTTATTTTTCAAAATATAAGTATTAATTATTTGCAAGAAATTCTCCTTACTATCTTCGTTGCTCAGTAATTGTAGTATTAAACATTGTTGAATTTATTATTCATTAAAAATGTCATCGTTCTTTTTATACATTTTTGATCTTTATCCTATGACAACTTCGAGTGTAAGTGCTCGGAAGTTTTATAACGTATCAAGTTTTACAGCGTACGTCCGTGAGTGAGAATTTGAATTGTCAGCTTAAAATGACTTTTTTACGTAGTATAAGAGGAAGAGTTTTGATGGCCATGGCTTTTAGGAAACGATTTTGACAGAGTCCATTGGATGTTCCACCTGTACGATACGTTTCCTCCTCATGGTGTTATGATGATGGTGTTATGATGATTACTTCCAGCTAAATCACATTCCTTGGGCAAACATGTGGGTTTGATAGAGTAGTTGATGACTTCTAATGATAACAAGTTGATTATGAATTAATTCGACATTAATCAAAAGTGTAATTGTGTTTGTCCTATGTATCGCGTGAGGTGAGACGAGTTGACTTAGTGATAAAAGTTCACATGCTTCTACTTGAGATCAGCTCGTCGCTATTATTATTGACTCGCAGAATAAGCCTGAATGATAGAAATGACATCAAGTAACGTCAACAGCGTCAGGGGTCAATGGATTTTGTCGAGAGTCTGGATGATCAGCTGGAATTCCAAAATATCGCTCGTCGCTTATTAAAACCTGAAGTAAATTGTTGTTCTTGCATCTGCAACCTCCAGTAATAAATCCTACCATACATGCTTTCCGCTCTTTCAATCCAAATTTCTATGTATTATTGTCAAAAAATCCTATTCCACCAAAGTGTTGACTAAATGTTCCTTGGACCAACTATCATATGCTTCTTAAAGCAATTAAATTCTCTTCGACCAAAAGTCCATTCCCGGTACTCACGCTGTCAGCGCTTGGCAAACTAGATGTTGGTAACACGAACAGTAGCGACATTAGCATTCTAAGGTTATTGCTTCTACTTTTCTGATCCATCGGTACCAAAATTATGCAAATTGTTCAATGGAATTTTTTTTTTTTGAAAAGCATTCTAAATATGTCGCAAATTTGTTACATGTGATAATTTTCATAATCGAAGTGTTCATATAAAATATGGGAAATCAAAGATGCTGTTGGAAATGCCACACTATTTTACAATCGTTGTGAAATGTTGAGCTCTCACCCCGGGCACTGCAGCAGCGCGTCCGCGAATTCAGTCTCAAAATGTCGTGTCATTAATTATTCATGACAAATTAAATTTTGTATGAAGCTGTGAGAATTGAGGAACATAAGATAATTAAGTCGTAAATATTATTCTTTTAACTCTTTTCCACACATTTGATGGTCCTGAAAAGGGCTGATGGCTTTGTTAGCTTCAAAAGCTGTCACAGATAAATAGCACTGCGGGATGTTATCATGATTGCCATGGCCAAACGGGGAAATCCTCAACGCAAATGTATACATTTGAGCAAGTTTTCTGCTTATATGACGAACCAGTAGAATGTTTACAATGCAAAGCCATGCTGAAGGTGTCTGGGGTTCGAATCCCGGTCGGTCCAGGATCTTTTTGTAAAGGAAATTTTCTTGACTTCCCTGGGCATAGGAGTATCAATCGTACCTGCCACACGATATATGAATGCGAAAATGGCAACTTTTGCAAAGAAAGCTCTCAGTTAAGGTGATTATAAAAACGAAGCCAAACTTTGAATTTTAAAGAGCACAAGACTGGAGAATCTGACAACAGTTCGCATTAAAAATCAATCAAAATTGCTTGCTTGCTGTTTGTGATCAATGGGATAAATTTTCAACGCGGAGTGCTGTTTGATTCTCAGGTCTTGTGCTCTTGAAAATTTGAGTTATGGCTTCGTTCTATAATCATTTTAACAACTGTGGAAGTGCTTCATAAGAACAATAAGCTGAGAAGCAGGCTCTGTCCCCCTGAGGACATTAATGCCAAACAGAGGAATGTACGTAATATGGTAGTGTTCCAACCCGCACGTTAAAGTTCCTTAAAGTTGGCTTATATTTGGTGTGGGAATTCATAACATTTTACGCGTAATTGTGGCCACATATTCGGGCGAATTCCACTACAAACAGATTTACCAGTGAAACTTGCAAGCATCAATAACACCGACGGAAAGGTATTCGCTTCAATGATGATACTGTGCCGGTCGCAGCGAAAAGCGATTCCGTTTGGCTGGAGCACTTGATGCGGTACGATGCTGCAATGCCTCCAGCATTTGTGGCCGTGCATCGTTATAATTAATATTATATATCTGTGTTTGAAAGTGATTGGTAGATTTAAATCACGTTCGTTTCAGTTCCATTAAAATTTGCATGAGCACACAATCCGAATTCAACTAGGAACGGTGCATAGTGGTTATTGGATTTGCCGCTGGAAATCCGTCCCAGCCAAGTCATTGATGGTGACTGGTTCACTTGAGTGCATGTAGGGGTACAATTGGGTTCTAAAATGTGTAATGAAATCTTGTTTTTATTTAATAACACGAAAAAAACATTGTTACTGTAACTACTTTAGCAATTTTTCCCGCTCAAATAATGGTATATTCATGTTTAAACTTTAATTTAAAATAAATTTGGTCCATTAATGAACCTTGACATTTTTGATCATGTATGACGTTCGCTTAATCGACAAAAACACCACAGGGGTTTTAGTTCGACCACTGGGGTTGTTCCTATCTGACATTTCGTAAGGGGACACGGAAACAAAAATACACCCAAAATTTGAGTTTAAGCCAAAGGATGTGATAAAATCTAAAAAAAAAAATTTTGGGCTTAAACCAACGGAAAACATTAGAAAATTGAGTAAACATGTGTTTTTGCCCCTAAACTTAAGCGTTTGGCACTAAAATTGGGACAGGGCTTTAGGACCCTATTAGGAAAAAGTGTTATTGAGATCAATGGTTTGGGAGGGCTGTGCTTCAAATGAAAATTACTCCAAGATATAGACATTTTACATTGTTATTTTTAATCAGTTTGTTACATTTGAAACAAAATTACTTTAATTACCCCAAGATACTTTATACAGCTATTTGAAACCATCCCAAAAGGATACCTACTAGAGCGGAAGATGACTGCTTGGCACCCATCTATGGTATTTTGTGTGCATTCCAGAATCGACGTCGACGGTATGATATTCGTGAACGAAGGTTCAAATCCACGTTACAATGGGCGTAAATAGCCATCAGACTTGAGGGGGGCCACGGCCCCTTCTCATGAGAGGTCGTCCAAAATCGATTGATCAACTTTCTTAGATACCAAATGCCACTTTTAGGGAAAAATAGTAACGTATTTTCAAAATCTTTTTTTCGTTGCCAAGACACGCATTCAACCCTATCTTATAGATCTTGAAATAGAATATAAGTATTTAAGCAGATTTTTAATCAGGATTTACCTTTACATTTGATTGTAACTAGAATTTTTGCAAAGTTATAAAACAAATAAAGATTTAAATGTTTCAGTTCAATTAAGGTTCAAGATCAATGTGAAATCCAACCCACTTGAAGCCTTCAAGTCAAAAAAAAAAAAAACCCAGGCCTTTTGAAAAAAAACCTTACTTTTTTTGAAAATACGAATTATTGTTGCTCAGGCATTTTTCAACCTCTCTAAACCAAAATTTGAACATAGGATTGAATAATACCTTTTTTTGTTAGAGCTAAAACATTAAATCCTAAAGCTGCTTGGCTACCATCATATTGCAGGATTGAAGGTTTTTTTGTACCGTACACCTCCGTTAATTTGAACGATACCTCATGCAAACCATCGGGGTTCATTTTTAATTTGAACATCTAGTCACCCTAGAAACCTGTTTTTGGTCACCCCTTTCACTGTTATGTTTTGTTTCTGCGTTCCGTTCCACAGCATTCCATCCCACTTTACTCCGTTCCATGAGCTAAATGACGTTTGAACCATTTTTAATCTGAACCGATGTGCAAATTAGCGGGGTACAAATTAAAAAGTGTTCAGATTAAATGTGGTTAAACCAACGGGGGTACCCGGTATTCAAATAAAGCTGTCGTCAGCAAATTCGTATGATGACAGTTGTTTGAAGAATGCAGGATGGAAGGCATTTTGCGCATGGATTTTTTTAAATATTCAATCAGAGTAAGGTAGGAAAATGTTCGTCCTTAGTGGTATAATCAAAATTTTCATAAAAAACAACATATTTGGCTATAATTTCGCTGATTGTCTTGAACGAACTTTTGCCCAAAAACACAAAATACCGACACTTTTACGACAGACATACTTTATACTAGCTAAAACTTATGTTTACAGATAAATACACACTAAGTTTTCCTCAACAAATTTCCCAAAGCCCACAAAAAGCAGTTTTCTACAAACTAGTGAAAATGTGAAATTTGGTGACTTTTTTCGGCACAATCGGGAAAATGTCGCTAAACTTGAAGATAATATGTGAATTTGGGGTTAATTTGTAAATTTATCTGCGAGCTTATATGGGTTCAACTTTTTGCCACACTATGCGGCCAAAAATTGATTCCAATCAATTATGAAGTACTAATACACCCCAAAGCATCCTTAATAAGTGTTTAGGCATCATAAGGATTCCTTATGATGCCTTAAAACGTCCTTACATAAAAAAATCAAAGAAGATTTTATCCTTATTTATTTCCATGCAATGAAAATTTGACTAGAAATTATAATGTTTACGTCAAAAAACAACAAATAGCCATATTTTTCTAATTCTAAATCGATTCTTATGATATTTGTAGTGAAAGTATCTTACTTGAACACTACGGTATTTATAAGCTTTAAAATGAATGGAGCTATAGTGGCGACTTCAAAGCCCAGGGTAAAAATCTCGTTAACAGAGACAAAAAATAAACAAATAATTCATGTAATGTCCGTATAACCTACGTAAGACGCCAAAAAATTGTGCGTAACAAAAATTAATAAAATAGATAAAAAAAGTCGTATTATAAACACTTATAAAAGAATTAAAAGCGTGTCTTAAAACAATCTTCAGTATGAACAAGGTTTTACGTTTGTTCTACAGAAAACAAATAGTAACATAGTATTATTTCTTTTCAATCAAAAAACTTCAGAAAACTCACGGTTAGATGTTGTTTTTGTACCGAATCTGCCACTATCTTACTATACATAAAGGGATTTCAACGTTCACAGTTTTGCTGTCACATTTGAATGCAACTGTTTCTTTGTCGTCTACTTAACAGCAGTTTATATCTGTTCCCGACGTCTGAGAGACAATGACTCATAAATTTGAACATGAAACATTTAAAAGTTCTTAAAAAAAGTATACAAACTAAAGTTCGCTTGCTGATGATGATGCTGAGATTTTTTTGTAAAACTTTACCATAACTCTCATACCACAAACATTTTCCAGTAACAACGATTCGTTTTAAATAATTGATCACAAAATATCCCAGCTTGTTTTTAAAATATGAATAGAATTTGGTTTTCTAATTAACTATACCACTACAAATGGATCAAGCCAGTTCTGTTAATTCTAAAACATGCTTCAATTAATTTAAATATCGGGAAAGGGCAAAAGGAAATAGTATGGCAGTATGTGACGTTGCTATTGCCATTGCCTGTCAAACAATGATCATCCAGAAATTAATATTCAAAATGCATTTAAACGCGTTTAGTATCATAAGTACATGTTTGATACTAAAAACTAGTTTTTACTTTTTTGTCATTTCTTCTCCATTTTTTTTTCGGGGGGCCAAGCCCATTGATTCGGGGGGGCCAGGCCCCCCCTGGCCCCTCCCTATTTACGCCAATGGTTACAAGGTGAACGTTTGGTTGGTATCATAGCAGTTCTCTTCTATTGGAATCAGAAAAAGGAAGTGCCGAATAAGGATGAGAATTTGAAAGGACCTTTTACTGTACAAAGTGAGTCGATTAGTGGATGGTATTTCTTTCTCACTGTTAACTTCGTCGATAAGCTTTTAAAATGTGATGACGTGAATAAATGAATCGGTTTTATAGTATATTTGTTAGTTATATTCTGATTCACCGTAAATCATAGAAAAGTTATATCCTGCATTATTATCATACCGGGCAAATCTACAATATTTGTTTTCTCTTCAAGTTTTCGTACGCAGCATTACCGCGCTGATTCTGGCAGTGCGATTTCGTTTGCACATTTTACTTCGACTTGTTCTTTGAAATTTACGTAAATTCAAAGTCAATAGATGATAGAAAGAGAAGGCCTTCCTTAGCCTTAGGTGATCTTTTCGAAATGGAAATTTCCTTGAATTCTCTCAGTTAATAACTGTGGAAGTGCTCTTAAGAACACTAGGCTGAGAAACAGGCTCTGTCCCAGTGAGGACGTAATGCCAAGAAGTAGTCAAGTCAGTCCCATTTGTATTTTTGGTATAACTTAGTTGAAGTCAGTGTTACTGAAGTATTCGGATTCTCTGAAGCAAACTCGATTTTTGCTCAAAAGTTAGCTTCAAGCTGTAAATGAGTTTTATTAAACATTTACATGCCGAACAATAGCGTTTGTACTTATGTCGGTTTCGATTATTCCCGACGGTGCACCGCGCGAGTGTAAACAATTGACACCGGAAAATAGAACGGTTTCGGTGCAATATTTTGACAGCGTATGATGGTGTTAGTGAAGGCGACAACCAAAACAAATGTCATTCATCAAGAATAACAAAACGACCGTTGCTTTTGTAGTTGGTCTGTTTTGATGTTGGAAATTTTAGACTCATTTGTGTTTCAAATAGTTTTTGTAGTAGGTTTGTGCGAAATGGCAAAAGACATATCACTCGAGGACTAAGCTCCAATGGTTGATGAAAATAATTGTCTTCTGTACGAAGAGGAATATATTTTTTGAGAAACAAACATGGTGCGTATATTGAAATATTTTTTTGTATTAAAGTTACACATTTATGTTTATTTTAGTGGACGAAACAGTGAAAGTTAGATATTGTCTGGTAGCGGAGTTTTATGATTTCCCGCTTGAAGATAGCTGCAAAACTCCAAGCACACCCGGTTCAACAGATTTCCAAGAAACCACTCCTGAAAGCACCCCATCGGCTACAGCTCATGAGTGGTCAGACGGGGCAAACGAAGATGATGCTAACTCTTTACAAGGAGAATTTAGATAATGTTGGTCCTCTAAAGGATTTCAAAAATAAGAGAAGATGTGGGAGTTTATTCGTGACCAGCTTTTCGAGCAGTGTGGTGTGTCGTTCAGTTCAAAACAAGTGAGAATCGCTATAAAACTGTTTCGAGAAGACGTCAAATTGCAAGAGCTAATAATCGGAGCTCTGGAAGCACTTTTGCGAGCCACTCCGTTCGATGCGGAATTTCGAAGAAATCGTGGCTATCGATGACTCTATTGAACCTGAGTTGCAAATGGATACCACTTCGATGAAAACGAAAATTACGTCTTCGAAATCAAACGTTTCAAAAAAGTACGCCATCGTCAGGATCTGTGACTCCATCACAATCACTCTCGCCTAAGCCAACTAAAAATAAAGGAGGAAGCAGAAGTCACCTATTGCAGGAAAAATTCTGGAAGCTTTCGCTAAAGCCCAAGAGGAGAAAAAGGAGAGGCATAGGGAGCGCATGGAAAAGTTGGATACATTAACTCAACTGTTGCAACGTATAGCAGATAAATGAATAATGATAATGTTCAACTGACAAATATGCTTTGATGCCTAGATTTAAAAATACACAATCAACTTTCTCTTATTCAACTATTTAGCTTTTTATTTTCGTCATTTATGTAAAAGTGTTTACAATAGTGTTTCTTCTCATCTCTCCTAGCCTTTTTAAAAGATTGTCTCTTGTATTACATTCTTGATAATTATTTATTCTTACATTGTCTTGAGAATTATCTACGTCTTAATTGTTTTCTTCGTTGGTTGTTAAAAATAAGTCGTTTTGATCGATGCATGTGTTATGTAGAACAAAACATGCCATTATAAATTTACACATTTTGTTAACAGTTAAAAAATCTAGACGCATAAGTTTTCTAAAACCTTGTTTCAATAATTGAAAACAATTTTCTATTTTAACTCGTGTTTGACAATGACGTTTGTTATACTTTTTTTGCCTATTTGACAGGTTACCATAATCCCTAAAAGGAGTTAATAGATGCTCACGAATAGGATAAGCTGCGTCTCCTAGGCTTATGATAAACTTTGTTGGCATATCGTTGGCAATTTTGGCTTATCGGGGACATGCTAAAAATTCTCGAATCATGAATTTGCTAGGTGGGCCCAAAAAGACGTCAAGGAACCTTTTATCGGCATCACATATACCCTGCAGTGTTATAGATACCAATTCATGCCTATTGATATATGTGGAGCGAATTTTGTTTGCTGGTTTTCGAACATTAATATAGCTTCCATCGATGCAACCGATAACGTTTTTAAATCCGGCGAGCTGTAAAAGTTAAAAAGATGGTTTAATGGCCTCATTCATGCATTATCCAAAATAAAATTAATAACAGTTTATAAATAACAACAACATTATTGCATAAAAAATCCGTATACCTTTCCGAATTCGTTCGCGACGTTCGCTTTTTCTGCATCAGTCATGGGCATTTTTATGTATTCCTTAGATATTTCATGGAATAAATCTAGGATAGATTCCGTGTGTCGAAAAAATGTTGACTCCGACATGTCGAACAAATTACAAATCTCTCTATAGGAGTTTTTATTTGCACAGAACCTAAACAACAATGTGTTATTAGTTTTATGTTTAATAATTAAACTTAAATTAATTAAACTCACCATAAAAAAGATAGCATTTGTTTTTATGCACATAGACTACTTCTGCCCCGTTCTTCTGCTTCATTGAAAAAACAGAATTTTCAAATTTACAAATAAGAAGTTCTGCTGTACTCCTCGTTAATCGGAAATTGTTGCGAAACTAAAAAAAAAAACAAAGCTTTTGTGATGTAAGCTGAAAAGCATACCAATAAAACATACCTCTTCATCATTGTATCGATCAATCGTACTCATAAAATTTTCAGCGCGCGATTTTTTATTTCTTGTGGTACCGTTTATTTGAAAAAATGCAAGGAACATTTCCTCGTCTCCTTCTGAATCAGATGATTCAATCAAATTCCTGATCAAATCCATTTTATCCACGCACTCAATAATGACCGAAAACTGAAAACGATATCACCTGCTCGACAGCGAAAACAACAAAACCTACCAAAGCGATCAAAACACGAATATCACTGACAGCTAAGCATCATGCATGTATTGGTAAAAAGAGTGCAGTACCTGCTACACCCAACTCGATCAGGGTGTAGAATTTACTGCACCGTTGGCGATCGAGTGCAGAAACGGTGTACTACCTGCGGAATAAAAGAACGGTTTGGGTGCAAGTTTTGCTACACCGGTGGGAAAACGGTGCAGGCGGGGCAAATAAAGTAAAACGACATTACATTTAATCTCCTCATTAAAGTATTTTTCAGCGAACAAATATGCTTCTAGGTAAGTTAGCTTAAGGAAACCTAGTTTAAGAAGAAATTTAGTATAAGTTGAACAATATAAGGTATTAGTAGCAATAAATTCTTACTAATGGTGTAGAAAATAAATTTTAACGATTGGACACTGGTTCTGTTTTTTATTGCTTTAGCTGATAATTAATTGTATCGGCCATAATGGCAAACAATGGCGAGGAGCTCTATTGCATGTTGTATGTGTATTAGTGTGGGACAAAATTTAGATTCTCGCTCCAGTCCACTTTTTGGATTACATTTAGGTCCTATAAAAACTGTGCAAAATTTCAGCTCGATCGGAAAAAAACTATATTTTAGCGCCAGCCGTTCAAAATTAGTATGGGATTTACTATGGGAAAACTTACTTTTGCAAAGAAAAATCGCCAGAGGTCGCCCATTGACTTCTATAAAAATTCTGAACACAGACCTCGATAGGTATTTTAACGATGAAGAATATTGCCCAAGACCGCGAAACAATCCGACACTTGTGAAAAAAGTTATTCAATGAAAACCTATTGGCAAGGCAACGTTGATTAACACGTAAAGGAATAACAATAATAACGAAATCAGGCAAAATTTCCGAATAGTATATGCTTAATAACTTTTTTCACAAGCATCGGATGGCTTTGCGGTCTTTGACAATGTTGTTCATCGTAGAAATACCTACCAAGATCTGTGTTCAGAATTTTTATAGAGCACAAGGGGCGACCTCTGGCGATTTTTCTTTGCAAAAATGAGTTTTCCCATAGTAAATCCCACACAAACTTCGAACGGCTGGCGCTAAAATATAGTTTCTCCGATCGAGCTGAAATTTTGCTCAGTTGTTATGGGACCAAAATGCAATCCATAAAGTGGACTGGAGCGAGAATCTAAATTTTTCATATAACCGTGTCCCAGGCTAATGTGTATTGGGGTTTTACTTAGCCTAGTGTGAAGCTGCCTGCGATCCATCCGTTAGACCAGTGATTCCCAAAGTGGGCTAATTTGCCCCCCTGGGGGCGATTTTCAGGCTCAAGGGGGCGAAAATTTGTAAAATAGAATTAGGGGGCGAAAAATTCAGAAAGGGGGCGAAAAGGCTAACACGGGAGCATTTGAAAATAATATCATTTTTAGGACACACATCTGAAGGTTAATCAATTCCAAACTTAACTAATTTCAGGAATATTTTACCTTGGATCGATATATCTTCAATCAGAATTATTTTTAAATTATGATACACTACACTTGATAATTGTCAAACACATGCATTCACGTTTTTTAATATCATATAAATTTTTTAGAATGGTTGATATTTGAGATTTTTACAAGGTCGGATATGATTAGCCACAGATAACATTTAAAACACAATATATTTTGGATGTACAAAACATGGTTGGGTGACAAAACGTCGAAAGACAAAATGTCGAATGCCAAAACGTCGAATGCCAAAACGTCGAAAGGACAAAACGTCGAAGAGACAAAACGACGAATGCCAAAATGTCGAATGCCAAAACGTCGAAAGAAAAAAAACGTCGGAGGGATAAAACATGGAATAGACAAAAAAAGCGAATGTCTGACAAAACATCTATCTATTCAAGGATATGAACGAATATGAAGAAAATCGATAAAAATGTAACGTGAGATGCAAAAATTAAACAGTGTTTTGAACAGTTAAGGCAGTGACAATTTTTTTCCAATGTTATTACCGTGGTACCGTAATTTTTAGTTGGTATTGGATGGTATATCAAAAAGAAATTGTTGAAATTGATGATTTAAACAATATTTAAGTTTAAATCATCAAGTTACAAAACATGTGTTAGAGTGTCTCATCAAAGTGTTAATATTAGTTAAACATTTAGCGTGTTTTGAAATAAAAATATCAATTAACTCTTATTAAATTTATTGTATCGTATTCGGTTTTCATTATTTTTTCAATTGATACTTGTATTGTTCTTTCTATTTTGGTACTGTCTCACTAACGCTTAAATTATAAAACTGTATAAATTCTCTACACCAAAAAAAAAACAACGTCTAAACTTAAGTCAGCAGTTCATATAGGAAACTTGCTGGAGATCCTGACTTCTATATATGTGATCCCAAAGTTTCAGAAAAGATAATCATGTTTTGGAAAATAATAAGCAGTTTTTGAACAAATAATCGATTCAGTTGTACTTATTCGACAAAAGAATGAGTATGTTTTTAAAGAATAAAGAATTTACTAATTGTTTAAAATTATGTGTTAGTTGTTAGTAATTAGTTTACAACACATTGGAAAAGTTAAACATTCAAATGAAATTAAGTTATTGAAATTATCATGTTTGGAAATATCATCCCACTTTACACAAAATGTTTTATATTGATTTATATACTAAACAACATGAACTACAAACACTAGAGTAACAATAGCATGATGTCACATTTACGGAACTCGAAGATAGACGAAACTGATCAGTTTGAACAACAGCAATAGATTAGTCAGTAAGAATCCAATCGATAGACATGTAATTCGCGCGCCTTGTTTCACTAAAATAAAGAAGTTTTTATTGGATGTAACCGTTTGAACGCTTTTATCGTAAGGAAAAGACTAGAAGACGAGTTGAAAAAGGATGTTTATAGGGACAGAAAAGGAACATGATAATTCACATAATGGGGGGATCTGCGGAATCCGTTGCTGAAAATACAACTTAACCCACGAACCTATACCCTCAACATCATGGTTGACATGGTGATCACTTCTGTACTTCAAATTCAATTTGCTTCACCAAGTTCTTCTGTCCTTCGTCTAAAATGGATGTAAGAGTGACATTTTTCTGAAAAAAAAAATCCATGCATACTGCGACGAAAATTGTAAATTTGCTGTTTCTAACGCCGTCCGCATCGCAACCGTTTTTTCCTTAGCAACACTAGTTATCCAAAATGACTGCTTTTCGACGTTTTGTCCCTTCGACGTTTTGTCCCTTTCGACGTTTTGGGATTCGACGTTTTGGCATTCGACATTTTGGCATTCGACGTTTTGGCTTTCGACATTATGTCCCTAAACCACAAAACATGTATCTGAGAATTTTTAGATATTTTGCAAATGCCCAATATTTTATATAAGGACATTTTTACGTGAGAACTTTGAGGTTAGAAAGATATTATTTCTTTTCATTGGCATGCAGGTTTTTACAGAAAAAAAGAAGATTTGCATACTTTCTCATCATTTCTCATGGTACAAATCATTTTAGAGACAATTTTTTCTTGGTGTTAGAAAAAATACCATTTTTATATATTGCATTGAAATATGAGTTAAAAACCATTCTGTATTTTCATATATTTGTTTAAAGTTTTTTGGATTCAATGAAAAAATGACATAATTACATTAAATATTTGGAATCACATATCAGGGGGGCGATTCCAGATAAATGTTGGCCTCAAGGGGGCGAAAGTTGAAAAAGTTTGGGAAGCACTGCGTTAGACAAACGATCGAGAGTCTATTCAGATGATTAATCCTAACAGGCAGTTTTGACGCATCTTTCAATTATCTTCAACTTTACCGCTGTGTTGTTTTTTTCGGGATTTTGCTTCTAAAATTCATTATTTGGTGTATCATCTGAATGATTATTTATTGTTAAAGGAAAAACTTCATTGAATCTGAGCTCATGGTTTCGTTCTTTAATTCCCTCGAGCATCATATCTACAACTTCGTTCGTCAAATCACTTCTCCGTCGTGTTCACAAACACCAGGATTATTGAATAAATGTGCCCAGCATATCAAATTACACATCGAGCAAAAGTCACTTTCAATTTCTCCACCACCTAATGTGACTGAATTTATACGGTTCGAAGGTTCGAAACGTGTTTCAAAATTTGCGCACGTTTGCCTTGTTCGTTAGGTGCTTCCGGCAGGGGACACCCGTCAAGATGGAATACTTACCTTCAACGAGCAGGAAGGCACACCATTCTTCAGCTGTTCAAATGTAGGATGAACTTGAGAAATGTGTTGCCAGTGGCAAAAGCAGCAAGTTGGAGACGAACGTTCTCCGGTGTGTGAGATACGTTCAAGAAGAGCCTGGTGATAGGATAAGTACATCAGAGCAATCCCAGAAATCATCTTGAATGTATTTACAAATGCTTCTACGGTTGGTGTGTTAAGTGTCTCAGATCAAGTAAGAGTAAATTTGCATTATTCAATTATCATTGAATTTTCTTTCGGTTCCATATGTGAATGAGCTGAAACGAGACGCGAGAGATATGTATGGCTTGTTGCTTGCAACTGAAAAATATTTTTACTTAATTATTACTTGACTCACTCATTTACTCATCCAGCCTCTGGTGGTATTTGAATTGTAAAATCGTCTACTGTTCAAGCGCTGGATATTGAATCGAATTATATCGCTGTGATCTTGAGTTCGTCACAGTTGATAACCACGTTTGTAATCTGACTGAAAAACTAGGTTATGAACCAAGTTGGTTGGACCAGCTAACTGGAAGTCCTAAGATCGATGCCATCATGATGCCAAATATCACTATTGAGTGCATTCTGTTATGCTTACGAATATTATTGCAGCAAGGATGATGGGGACCATGAATTTTTGCAAGCTGATTACTTTCATCGACGTTCCTAGGGCCATAAGATAAATTGGCAAGAAGTGGACAATGTTGACATTTGACACAACTGTAGCCTCTTAAAATAGCAGATGTCTGTAAAAATTACAAATGTTGTTCCACCCTTTTTGTATGTTAATCTAAAACCATGACAATAGTGCCTTGAAAATTCTGATTCGATACTGTTGAGCATAAAAAATTCAAAACAAATTTTGTAGAGAAAAACCTGTAATATAATAACTACCGAAAAGCTAAACATTACATAATAATTTGCAATTGGATTAGATGGGACAAATTGATGTGAAAATTTGCGAAAAAGTTACACGTCTTCTCAGTGAGAATCGAACTCACGACTCCCCGATCTCTAGTTGGGGCGCGTTAACCACTACGCCATGAGAGGACTCATGAACGCAGAAGTTAACCTGAATTCGATTTCAGCTCAATAATCACGTGGTCCTCTTTCGCAAAGTGCACCTCTTTCGGAAGAATTAGATGCCCATCCAAACACAACGCTTTCTATATATATCCAATGCCTAGCCCGAGAGCGCATTGTTTTTTAGGTATAGGAATAGCACACTACACTAGCCAGCAACTGCGCTGGCTGAGGTTTCTATTGTGTGGGCTTCCAAAGGGTCGCGACGTTCTCAAACGACCGGTTACGGAACATGAGTCCGTTGCTCGATAAATACTTGTTTTAATTATGAATCGTGGTTTACGGCCAACCAGCCGAGTGGAAGTTTAACAACTACCGAAAAGCTAAACATTACATATAATTTGCAATTGGATTAGATGGACAAATTGATGTGAAAATTTGCGAAAAAGTTACACGTGTTTGGATGGGGCATCTAATTCTTCCGAAAGAGGTGCACTTTGCGAAAGAGGACCACGTGATTATTGAGCTGAAATCGAATTCAGGTTAACTTCTGCGTTCATGAGTCCTCTCATGGCGTAGTGGGTTAACGCGCCCCCAACTAGAGATCGGGGAGTCGTGAGTTCGATTCTCACTGAGAAGACGTGTAACTTTTTTCGCAAATTTTCACATCAATTTGTCAATCTAATCCAATTGCAAATTATATGTAATGTTTAGCTTTTCGGTAGTTGTTAAACTTCCACTCGGCTGGTTGGCCGTAAACCACGATTCATAATTTAAAACAAGTATTTATCGAGCAACGGACTCATGTTCCGTAACCGGTCGTTTGAGAACGTCGCGACCCATTGGAAGCCCACACAATAGAAACCTCAGCCAGCGCAGTTTGCTGGCTAGTGTAGTGTGCTATTCCTATACCTAAAAAAACAATGCGCTCTCGGGCTAGGCATTGGATATATATAGAAAGCGTTGTGTTTGGATGGGCATCTAATTTCTTCCGAAAGAGGTGCACTTTGCGAAAGAGGGACCACGTGATTATTGAGCTGGAAATCGAATTCAGGTTAACTTCTGCGTTCATGAGTCCTCTCATGGCGTAGTGGTTAACGCGCCCCAACTAGAGATCGGGAGTCGTGAGTTCGATTCTCCACTGAGAAGGACGTGTAACTTTTCGCAAATTTTCACATCAATTTGTCCATCTAATCCAATTGCAAATTATATGTAATGTTTAGCTTTTCGGTAGTTGTTAAACTTCCACTCGGCTGGTTTGGCCGTAAACCACGATTCATAATTAAAAACAAGTATTTATCGAGCAACGGACTCATGTTCCGTAACCGATCGTTTTGAGAACGTCGTGACCCATTGGAAGCCCACACAATAGAAACCTCAGCCAGCGCAAGTTGCTGGCTAGTGTAGTGTGCTATTTCCTTACCTAAAAAACAATGCGCTCTCGGGCTAGGCATTGGATATATATAGAAAGCGTTGTGTTGTGGATGGGGCATCTAATTCTTCCGAAAGAGGTGCACTTGCGAAGAGGACCACGTGATTATTGAGCTGAAATCGAATTCAGGTTAACTTCTGCGTTCATGAGTCCTCTCATGGCGTAGTGGTTAACGCGCCCCAACTAGAGATCGGGGAGTCGTGAGTTCGATTCTCACTGAGAAGACGTGTAACTTTTTCGCAAATTTTTCACATCAATTTGTCCATCTAATCCAATTGCAAATTATATGTAATGTTTAGCTTTTCGGTAAGTTTGTTAAACTTCCACTCGGCTGGTTGGCCGTAAACCACGATTCATAATTAAAACAAGTACTGTAATATAATGTTTCTAAATCTCTGATGTTCTAATTTCAAGATTTTTGATGCAATTAGGTATGACTTTGTTAACAAAATTATATAATAGCTCGTATTTTCCATGAGTTATAGTAGTATACGTTTGTACATATACATTCTATATGAAGCATTTGAATTGACAATCTGTGCCGTGCACCAACTAGCTCCATTCTCAGCTCCCGCTTTCTAAGTAAGTATCGGAAGAGAAAACTTTGCAAAAATATGTTGATAATGTTAAAAGTTGCTCGAAAACAAGACTTACATGAACGGTTCGCGGCCGGCTGGAATTGTGGTGCGGGGGAAAATTGATCCAAGAAAGAAAAACTGACATTGAAATAATAAAGATACCGACCGGAAGCTGACAAAAAGCAGCTACCGTCAAGCAAGAAAGAAACAATTGGAAAACTGAAGAAAATTGTTTGAGTTGATTTTTTCAATTCTCTAAATCAGCACGACGGGAAGACATTGTCCAGTTGAGAGGTTCGGGTTGAAATGTTTTCTGCTTTGGAAGATAAAACTTACGAAATTTTCCGAAAGTTAGATTTAGTTCATTTGGTATACCATCAGTGCAAGTTTACTCATCTTTGGTACGTTTACGGAACTACCCGGAGCAAATGTTGTTAGCAATAAAATGGTGGTCTTATCTATTGCTAGGAGAGCATTTGGCAAGTTTTAGGCAGAAGTTTCTTCGGTGTTTTCGACAAACTTGTTTTTGGGAGTCTGATTAAAATTAGAAGACACGTTGCAAACTTTTCGTTGGCTGTGAATGGCATCGAGATGAAGGAAATTTAATTAATTTAAACAATTTGCACTTGTTTCGACTCGTTTTGCTTGATGGTTGCAAATTCAATTTTTGTCGTTCGATGATTGTTTTGTTTCTTCCGGATTTTAAGTGGTAGTTTTCCGAGGAGAATGCATAACTTCATTTTGGTAATTTCCAGTCCTTATTGTTCTGATTTTTTCAACTATTGGACATTCATAAAGAATGTCCAGAGAGTGTTCGATGAAGGTGTTATAATTTTAGGGACAAGAAAACAAACAAGAGACGTGACGATAATTTGCCGAAATTTATTTAACTTAATTGATAGAAAATTTGATGCATATAAAGATTACAATATTTACAAAGGTTACAAAGATAGCCTTTTTAATAATAACTTTGAAAATGCGCATCAGAATATTAATTTGAAGAAATATGTCCACTGGAACGAACAATTATTGAAACGAAGAAAAGAAGCGCCTAATGCTAATAAAATCACAAAACATTTTTCCCATTGAAACTTATCTCCCGCACGCAGTCTCGCTGAAAGCTTGATAAATTTTTATATTCACAAATATGATTAATCGAAATTTAATCCTGATGGTAGGCCACCGATATGGACCGGTTGAAGCTTCCTGTCACGTTTCCTCTGGGGCATATGTTCTACTCGATAAAACGCGCAACTGATGATGAACAGAGCATCCAACACGCCTCCAGTATACGGTTTGCTAGACTTGCCAACCAAAGTATGTTCTGCAAAATGTGTGGTTTACTCTGAATTATTCATCAACGGCAGATTAATTTAAATCTGCCTTGGAGTTCTCGTAAAGCAGTTACTTGGCTTTACTAGTCGCACGTTCACTTTTCCATTGTCAGAGTGGTACCGAACAGGAGTGGTCTCCAAACTGGTCTATCGGGTGCATTTGGATAACCTCTTTGAAGTCGTAATGTTTCGATTCCAATTAACACTTTTTCATGTATTAAGGTTTTAGTTAAGATACATCTGTCATCTTATATCAAGGTATACCCGTAGCTAAATTTTCAAAAGCGACTGTTTAATGTGGTGTCCATCAATGCAGTAGTAACTAGCGTGTACATAAGTAATAACCATATGATACAATGACTGCTCTTAAAACATTGAACAATTAAAGCTTGAAATTTTACTATACAGTTAAACTATTATTTGCCTGAATGCGATGTGACCCGCATATTCAAACAGCTTGGTGATTGCTGCGTCATATAGTGTTTAATAATCTAAAACGAAGAAGATGGAAAGTGTTTTCAAGAACAGCGGAAGAGAAAGTTGGTTTTCCGTTTAGACATTAACGGACATGTGCACATATGCTCAACTTGTCGGAACATTCCAGTGGGTCTTCTTCTAGTCATTCTATAGCTTGACTGTTTGAGACCATATACATGGGGAGGGTTGAAAGCATTTCTTTGACCAACTGCCCGATAAGTGTTTAGAAAACTGCACAAGATTGTGCTCAAATGTACCAGTTTTTTTTGTTTTTTTTTTGTTTAATGTGCTTGATAAGTCCATTAACAGTCGCTCCACAGTTAAAGATAGCACACAGATATGGATCAGAGATGGATTAACGTTCAACGCTCCGTCATCGTAATCATTGTCATAATCGAAACTTCAAAAGCAGTTTTTCTGTTCAGAACTAAAAATTATTCGATAAAATATGTGTACTGTGTTTCTGTTGGAGAATACAATGCAGTGAACATATTTTCCTGTAAATTTGTCTCATTTTGAACGAAAAAACTGCTTTCGAACATTTCGAAATCAATGACGGATCCTACCCCCTTAAATGGAGAATATCTCATCAGTTGCAACTACGCAGAACACATTTTTACCTTTTAGGAAATAACATGTCAACCATATCCCTAGCAGCAGTGATTCATAACTGTGGATCATTGGAAACCATACCACAGTCACAGAAAACAGACGTAACACCAAGCGTAACACTCACAATAATTTTCCTTAAGGTAAAACATTTCGGAATCCAAAGATGGCTGTCACAATGGTCGCCTTGTGCCCCTACTCATGTTTTAAAACGCACAAAACTGAAGAATAAGTTGAGCAAACGTTTCTGATCTTCTTATTTTAAGCTTTTTGCTAGTGCACAAAGCCAAAATGAAAAGTTCACTGTTGTTGGATGCGTTTTTCGCGTGATTTGTGCCTTTGAAATTTCACTGCAATCTTTGAAGTTGATTCCAAACTGTTTCACCTTAAAACCATGAATATTTTGCATGAAACACGGTTCAGAAGGCGCTTGTGTGAAAGGTTTTGAGATATGAAGCATTTCATTTTATTTAGTAAACATCTTGATAGATAACACAGAATCAACAATTTTCACGCCACAGTACTCGGTTCGCCGTAGAGTGGGCGAGCTCGTGGTTCATCCTTCGCTGCCACATACCGTTTTCCTGCACACCGCCAAAGATCGTCCTAAGCACCCGACGTTCAAGACTCCAAGTGCTTGCAAGTCCTCCTCGAGCATCGTCCCACGTTTCATGCCCGTAGAGGGCTATCGGCTTCATGAGCGTTTTGTACATGGTACATTTGGTGGGGGTGTGAATCTTTTTTGACTGCCAGCTTCTTATGGAGGGCCATAGTAGGACCCGACTTCCACTGCTAATGCACCTCCGTATTTCACGGCTAACGGCTAATGGCTACGAGACGGCAAGGATCAACGGATACAACGGAAAGGACGATAAAAGTCATCATCGACAAAAGGAAAGACAGCAAAATCGGAGTGCTTTGACGACACTAACGTCTATCACCGAACCCATGAGGAGAGTCCTCCATCCCATACGACGTACACATCAGCAACAGCTCAGCCCAAAGCTAAGGAATTTCGGAATCGATTTGGTATTTTCCAGCAGAGAACAACCAACTTAAGACTTCTTAGGCTCTACCACGGATCCGGTAAACACACTAAACAAGGCTGGTGTTTACAAAATCAGCTGTTCTCACTGCAGCAAGGTCTACGTTGGTCGAACAAAGCGGTCTTTCGAGGTTAGATTCAAGGAAAACTTAGAGAAATTTTTTGGAGGATTTGCCTTACAGTAAAGATCTGGTCCGTTGTCGAAGCGGCCGTCAACGAAGCCGGCTTGATAACCCACGAACTCGCTTGCTATAGGTGACAGACGACGGAAGATGATCTGGGATAATACTTTGTAAGTCGCATTTAGAATGGTGATCGCTTGGAAGTTCTTCTTCTTCTTTTCTGGCGTTACGTCCCCACTGGGACAGAGCCTGCTTCTCAGCTTAGTGTTCTTATGAGCACTTCCACAGTTATTAACTGAGAGCTTACTAATGCCAAATGACCATTTTTGCATGCGTATATCGTGTGGCAGGTACGAAGATACTCTATGCCCTGGGAAGTCGAGAAAATTTCCATCCCGAAAAGATCCTCGACCGGTGGGATTCGAACCCACGACCCTCAGCTTGGTCTTGCTGAATAGCTGCGCGTTTACCGCTACGGCTATTTGGGCCCCGCTTGGAAGTTATCAACAATCTAATTTGTCGCCTTTCTTGTGTCACCCTTTTCCTTCCATGCCTCCGGTAGCTGTTCTGTTTCCCAGATTGTGCCTATCAGCCGGTGCAAACAAATGGCCAGCCTCTCCGGGCCCATCTTTGTGAGTTCAGCTCCGATTACCATCCTTATCAGCAGCTTTATTGTTCTTGGAGCTGTGAATGGCATCCCTTAACCTCCCTCAAAGTGGGGGCTGGTTGGTTTCCATCCTCCGCAGCACCGACGAAGGCATTTCCCTGTTGTCCCGACCTTCGTGGCCCTGTGCTCTCAGCGCCTTCGGATGTTCGTTCGAAGTGCTGCTTCCACCTTTCGATCACCTCACGCTGATCCGTCAAACTGCTCCCATGCTCTATCCCAAGCACATCTCGGCTCGCGGCACGAAGTCGTTGCGGGATGCGTTGAGCTTCTGATAGAACTTGGCGTGTTTCTTGAGACCCGGCACAGTTGTTCCATCTCCTCACACTCCGTCTCCTCCAGGCGACGTTTTTTCTCTTGAAAGAGGTGGGTCTTCTGTTTGCCGTTTCCGTCTATAACGCGCCACGTTCTGCCGGCTCCCTTGCTGCAGCATGATCGCCCGCGCTGCGTTCTTCTCCTCCAGAATCTGTCTACATTCCTCGTCGAACCCAATCGTTCTCGTCAACTCCGTCCCACGTACCCGACGTTGCTCTCAGCTGCATTGTTGATGGCTTCCTTCACTGTTCTCCAGCAGTCCTCAAGAGGGGCTTCATCTAGCTTACCCTCTTCCGGTAATGCAGCTCAAGGTGCTGAAAGTAGGTGCTACGAATGGCCATATTCTTGGAGCCAGCGAAATTAATTATTCGTAAGCCGTTTTCGTTCGTCAGCCGGTGGGCGCTGAACTTTCCAATCGTCGGTTTGAACTCCTCCTCCTGGCCAACCTGAGCGTTTAGATCTCCTATGATGACTTTGACGTCATGGTTTGGGCAGCTGTTGTACTTGCGTTCGAGCTGCGCGTAAAAAGCGTCTTTATCATCATCAGTGCTACCGGAGTGTGGGCTGTTTATTATGCTGAAGTTGAAGAACCGGCCTTTGAGCCTCAACTTGCACATTCTCTCATTGATTGGCCACCACCCGATCACGCGCCTCTGCATATCACCCATCACTACAAAAGCTGTTCCCAGCTCGTGTGTTTTGCCACAGCTCTGGTAGATGGTATGGTTACCTCTGAACGCTCGCACTATTGATCCCTTCCAACACACCTCCTGCAACGCTACGATGCCGAATCCACGATCCTTCAGCACGTCGGCGAGTATTCGTGTGCTTCCGATGAAGTTGAGAGATTTACAGTTCCACGTACCGAGCTTCCAATTGTTAGTCCCTTTACGTCGCTGTGGTCTTCGTCGATTGTCCAGGTTCGAATTCTCTCGTGGATTATTCGTTGCTTGATTTTTTCACGGCTGGCTTGCAGGGCCTGACACCAA
>NW_018734963.1:0-37541 GCF_002204515.2 Aedes aegypti | reverse complement strand
AGAACTCTTTAACGTGATCAGACCGTTTTTTCGTTGAGTCCGGATCGTTAAAACGGTTTTCTCCTACTTCTTTGTTTTTCCCATCGTTCTGATAGGTCGGCGACGGTTCATGTGGCCGTTGCTGGGTTTCGCGGGTAGTGTGCTTGTGTGTGTATTAAAACGAATTGTTGATGTTGCCGTATTCTCTGCTTTTCTTTGCTGTCTCTCACATATTTTTTTTCGTGATAAAGGACGGCTGTGCCTATCTACCTTTTCTTGCTGTCTGTCACTCCATTGCTTTTTTAGTAGACTATTGCTGACTGCGTGTCATTCTTATTATGTCACGTTTCATTACGCCAAGGGATCGGTTACATGTGCGCTTTGGAGCCTCCCGCTTGCGACTTATTGATCCTAAGTTGGCGTAAGGCACTATAGTTGTCCCAAAGCATACTATTATGGTTCGGAACTGCGGTTAGCCAGGTGAGTTATGATTGTCTTGACGTCTTTTGGAGTTCTCTCATTATGAAAATCTAACCACTCATTAGTTGTTATCATATGAGGGCCAGCGAGGTGTTTCTCCGAATTTTGTGTGCTCAATGCTGCGTTTTGTAGAATCGTTCAACCGCGGTGTTTTTCACTGCTGAGTGTGAGTGTGGCGGTAGAATTGCTCCTTTCTATGTTGCCTCCACCTTGGTGATAAGTACCTGGAGTGGATTGCCTGTTTTTGATGGGTGTGACTCAGGAGACATGTTCTGCCCTCGTAGATGCTTGTGTGGATTGGTTGAATTTGTTCGGGTAATCCTTCTGTTTTTGTGATGGGAGTCCCTGTTTCTTGTCCCATTAGCCTCTTCCCTGGGATGTGTGTCACAGGGCTTAATTCGTTTGTATATGAGCCTGTTAGGGTTGGGGAATTTACTTCTAACTTTTTTGTTCTACCTAGGCCTCGTGGGTTGTGGGGGTTTGCTTGTGTCTGTGGCAATGGAAGGCCTGTTTGGTTGGTGCCTGTGATTTGGTTAGTTTCGGCTTCCTGAGAGGTCGCACTGTAGCTTGTGGTGAAGCAGCTTTTTGGTGCGGTGTCAAAACGCAATCGCTAACTTTAGCCCAAGGGCTGCATATGACAAGTTTGAGGCCCAGTAGAGCGGAAGACCCTTCCTCTTCACTTATGGTTGTGGCCTGGCTTATCCGTTGGTGCTCTTTGAGTCTTCTCAGGTGAGCCTACGCCCTGTTCATATGTGGGGTAATGTAAATTGTCTAATCTGTGGGGATTCAGATCCGTCGAGTGCGTTCCTGCTTGTAGTTCCCTTTGCTATATATGCTTGCCTTGCTTAAGCCATGGAGTTGTGTGTGAGTCTCTGTTGGAGTCGGGTGTAGTGATCAACACTGGTGGGGGGCCTGAGTGTTGTGATAGGAAGGTACAAAACTGTTCACGAAACATGTAGAACTATGCGTGTTCTTGTTGGTTTGTTTTAGGGATGTTGGTCTGGGTGTTTGTGTGTGGGTGGTTACCAGTTGCCAGTTACGGTGAGTGGGTGTAGTCGCGCAGCAGGATGAGGCTGGCGATGATAGAACTTGGCAAAACACAGTATTGGGTCGTCTGTTGTGCGCAATCTAGAGAGGTACTTACCTTGCCTCATAAGTGATTCGCTATCTCTCTCGTGTAGTTTGTGAAGCTGATAATGTCTCGAAGCGGGTATTTTAAGAACGACTCCGGGTCTGTTATTAACTAAGTCCGATAAATGGTCCTTTGTATGGGTCTTTTGTGTGGTGGTTGTGTGGCGTAATCCCTTTCTTGTGAGATTAGAGAAAATTTTGATCGAGACATACTTGACTTACTCATGACTGAGGTTTGCTATGGGGCTGGAGTATCTCGGTCGGTAATTTAGCCTGAGGTTTGTCGGTTCGTGTAGGGGGGTGTTCGTGGTTGGGTTGGTGGGGGTGTGTTTTGTGTTGGTTGTGTGTTTTTGATGGTCTGTGATTTGGTTTTTTGTTTTTTTTTTTTGTTGTTGGTATTTTTTTTTTGTTTTGTTGCTTTCCATGATTGTTTTATGATTGTTATATCATCTTTTTATGGCGGATTTTGTCGCTTCAACCGCGGCTCAAATTTAGCGGCAGAGTGTGGCGTGTTTTGGATCTAGTACTTGGAAGTGCCTATTCATGATTTATCGCAGCATCAGAAGCGTCATGAGTATCAGTCTCATCAGAGCTCATGTGGTTACTACGACGCTATTTGAGGGCTGGATTCGTTATTTAGAGGAGTTGTCGATGCTACGCACGTGGACTGCCGTACTTCAAACATGTGCTTAAGTGCTTTTTTTGGATGTTTGGGTTGTAGGTCACCTTGCTCGAGATGGTCCTGTAAATATCGAGCCGGACTGTTGCTCGATGGAAAGTGATTTGGTGAAGCTTCGGGAATACTATGATTGTTTTGGTTTGGTGGGTTTGCTCCCATAACGGAGAGGCGCGATGAGGGGTCTCAGTTCTATATGCGTTATGTACAATTCTGTTAATGATCATATTCGAGCATTTTAGGTACATCGGCTAATTATTCCTATTGGATGTATTTGGGAGTGACCCATATTTAGCTGTGTGAGTGTGGGGTAGCTATTTTAGAGTACCGATGCCAAAGTTAGTTGAGCTGCGTATGGTGCACGTATTCACGTAAAGGTCTAATGTCAGAATGTTCGAATGCTAGCTGAGGAGATGTGCACGTGCCTGAGCATTGTTGAAGTTGAAACTTGAGAAGGAAAATGACTAATTGGGGTTTATGTGCATGTTCATAGAGTTCAGAAGTACGGCGTCGATCGGACAGTTCACTAGTGATAATCAATTTTCTATCGATGCATGATCAAATAGTCGTTGACGTACCATTTCTATCTGTTGTTACACTACTAGGTATATGATTGTCATACGTTCACGCTCAAAACTTATGATATTGTGTGTGAGAAATCACTGTTAAGAGTGTAGAAGTTGTTACTACTAATCCTCGTTTATTGTTATGTGGTCTCTTTTCGGTTTAATTATACTTTTCCTATTTGCAGAATATCCTCAAAAATTTGATGGTGTGTCTACTTTTGCCCCTGGTGCCATCTTGCCCAAGCCTGGGAAACTGTGACCACCAATTTACACCAGTTCATTTGACTACCAGTCAACCAAAAATACAAGAGCAGCAGCAGCTTGTATCAGATATCAGCGCGTAACTTCTTGTCAGTGGTTGGGTTTGTGGTTTAGTAGCCATTAACTGTGGCTACTTTTCCGTACCCGAGTTGTCCAACTGAATGAGTGCTGTAGATGTGCCCTATTTTTATATTATAAAGTTCCTGAGTTGTTTAGCTTCATAAAGATGTATTTAGTTTCTCTCTTGAGGCGATTACTTTTTAGTGTTATTTTCAATTAGTACTATTAGTGTGTATTTTTTTTCACTCTTTTGATAGTATTTTTTTATGATATTAAATGTTGTGGTAAAAAAATCCGTGCATCTTTTGTCTGAGTTTTGCTATCATTTATGCAGGTGAGATGTTTCGTGATTCCAATGTGTGGTAAAACTCAAAGGACATATACTGTATAAAGTGGAAGTGAATCAATGCATGTTTTATTTGAAATATTATGTTCATATATTAACATAATCATATTTTTATTAGTAGCGTGAAATGATCTAGTTAAATTAGCCATAGACGTGGTTCTTTTTTGGCGAGAATCGGTTCATTTGATCAGCACGGATCAGACAAAAAGTGACCCAGAAAACGAACGGATCGATTATTTTCCCCTATTCTCCATCGTTCATTTCTCGGCTGCATTATTACGCTTGACACGTGCCTTGATTTGTGCGCCATGGCACACATGAAAACACAGTTTGATGCAGCTCCGCACTCTCAGCATACACTGACAAACAACTAATTTGACCCGCTCTCTTGGATACAGGCAGATGAAAGATGAGAGAAAAAGTGCCCACACGAATGGTTCGGGTAGGGAAAACCGGTCGTGTGTATCGTGAGTTCGAAGGGCGAAAGATACGAAAGGTACGACGGATGTCACGCAATACGGAGTGAACCGCTCTTTTTTTAGTTCGTTCAGTTCTGTTCGCGCTTCCTTTGCGAGATGCTGAGCCAATGAACCCAGGGGGCCGGCATGATGGCCATATTTTGTTGCCTCTTATCGAACGCAAGCAGTGCTCACCAATACTATTACGCTATAAGCAATGCAGCTGGTGTGAATGTGGGAAAACGAACCTAGGCACACAAAATCTACGTATATTGTTCGTTATTATTTCCATTCCAAAGTAAGTTTCATTTCTATTATCGTGAAAAGCACAATGAAGTGTTGTTTTTCTTCTTGCGATGACGATTTTCATAATCAGGAGAACAATTATCACGATGATAACATTTCGCATCATGAGTTTCCAACACACACCGATGCGAGGGATCGATGGCCAACTGCCATTGCTAACGCGGATAAAACCACTAATAAGAAAACCGAAGACTTGCAATGCATATTCTAACATACCAGCTTTGCGCAGTTTTTGTCTTGTTTGGCGCATTTTGTTCCATTTTCACTCATACGGAAGGTAAACATTCAACAAATATATGAGTGTGCGTGAGAATTGCAACTGGAGTATAAATTTATGCTCCCGATAAGAAGGCACAACAAGACCTGTCAAATACCATATTGAAAAACTATGATGTCATCCCTCTGAATGAACCGTTCAAAAGATCCGGATCACTAAAATGAATGATTCGGATCGGATCCGTTCACTAACATGAGCCGCTTTACCCATCTCTAGCCGACCTTAGAGATGAGGGATTAATACAGAGTCTCGTTAGCCGCTGCGAAGGGTAACCTTCTGCGAACCCTCCTTGAGCTGACTGTAGCAGCTGGTGTTAAGCTGTTAGTTACAGATTATAGCGTTGATCGCGGAATTCCAGTGTGGATCCTCGGATTTCAGTGTGAGTTCTAGGAATCCAGTATGGATTGTAGTATTTTAGTGTGGATTCTAGGATTCCAGTGTTTCAGTGTAAATCATGGTATTCTAGCGTGGATCCTCGGTATTGATCCTGAAATTACAATGTAAATTTTGGGATTTCAGTGTGGAACCTGGAGTTCATGTGTTGATTCTGATATTTTAGATCCTAGGATTCCAGTGTGAATCCTGGGAATCCAGTGAGAATACCAGTGCGAACTCTGGGTTTCCAGTGTGGATCTTCGAATTTCAATATGGATCCGAGGAAGCCAATGTGGATTCTGGAATTCCAGTGAGGTCAAATGGGTATACTAGGATTCTTGTGAGAATCTCTGGCTTTCTGTGGCAATACTATGTTAATTCTGTAAGAGATGTGTTTAAATACTGTGTAAATGTTTTGGAAATACTGCGGAAGTAGTGAGTAGAAGTAGTTTGAAAACGCATTGGGAATCTTATGGTAAAGCATGGATTCTTGTGAATGTTCTGTGGAAACGCTGAGAGGATCTGGTGTGAGATTAGGAAATCATGTGATAGTAATGTGGAAAACAATTAGTATTCCTGAGAGAATCCCGTGGAATTACTTTAGGAATCATGTTAGAATCCCAATATAATCATGTTTATGTGAAAATTCTCTGAGACCGTTGGGCGATTTTTTTTATTAATTTTGTGGGAGTTGTGTAGGCGCGGTAAATGGCTGGGCATGGCGTAACATTGGTACTCGCGTACCCGCAGGAATAAAATAGACCCCTTTTTGCGGTCCTTGGCCTCTTGCCCAGCAACTCCTATCCCTACCTCCTCGTGGTACTGGCTTGGAGAAGATCGGGTAACCAACCCCCGGTGGGAACTTTGGTCGTATGCTGACAGGGAAGTGGGGGTTTGCTTTTGCTTTTGCCTTTGCAAACCT
The DNA here is from genome assembly GCF_002204515.2 of Aedes aegypti. NCBI lineage: Eukaryota > Metazoa > Arthropoda > Insecta > Diptera > Culicidae > Aedes > Aedes aegypti. The sequence continues at coordinate 31,704 of NW_018734963.1, read as the reverse complement.
GGAGCGTCTTTACTCCATGTTAGGAGCGGCTCACAACAGCGTCTGTTCCCCATGTCAGGGGCGGCTGATCATCGTCCGAGTGCCAGAGAAGGACTCTAAGCTAAACTGCGCATTATGGCCCTCCGAACATTTAGGGGGAATGGTCCTCCGGAAATCTAGGGGGTTGGTGTCAGGCCCTGCAAGCCAACCGTAGAAACACATCAGCATAGGAACGTCAACGAGAGAATACGGACCGGAACAATCGGCAAAGACCACAACGACGAAAAAGGACTAGCGATTGGAAACTCTGTACGTGGAACTGCAAATCTCTCAACTTTATTGGAAGTACTCGCATACTCTCCGATGTACTGAAGACCCGCGGTTTCGACATCAATGAACAAATGTGCAATTTTAGAATCAAAGGTCAAGCAATTTTAGAATCAACGTGCATAGCCCACACTCCGGAAGCACTGATGATGACAAGGACGCATTTTACGTGCAGCTCGAACGTGAGTACGACCACTGCCCAAGCCACGACGTCAAGATCAGCATAGGAGATTTGAACGCTCAGGTTGTCCAGGAGGAGGAGTTCAGATCGACGATTGGAAAGTTCAGCGCCCACTGGCTGACGAACGAGAACGGCCTACGACTGATAGATTTTGCCGCCTCCAAGAATATGGCCATTCGTAGTGTTACCTATGTGATAGGTCACAATCGTGCATTTGCCTTTTTTGTATTTTTCTTTTTTCGTTTTGTTGTATTTTTTTCCTTTTTTGTAAATAATTATGCTTAACATTAATAAATATTTATAAATATGTAAATAATATTCCTATATTCCCTATCCCAAGTTACCAATTACCCTTAATATAAAATCAATGAATTAAAAAATAAATGAAATAAAAACAATTTGTAAATAAAAATAATTTAAATATTTGAATGCAAATCCCCGTCCTATAAAACCCTACATCATCATTCCTTCCTTATGCACTGCATCATGGCGCCTTGTACCAACTGTCGGAAACAAATCCCTCCCGGGAAATGTTCCACCCATGGGTTTTGCTGCATCATCCTAAGCGATATAAAAAGGATATGCAGGCCAAGGAAAAGAGATCTTTTGGTAACTAAATTTCTAATGGTCGGTTCGTTTAAGACCTAAACCTCAATTTTAATCTATTCAGGAACTAAATTCCTAACCGTGTCGTGAGTGCAACCGCCGATCATTCATACCAGTGCCGAATAGTGGAGTCGTCATCCCAAGTGCGAAATTGAGCGAACGAAGGCGTCCAGATCCGGCGTAAGGTGGCCCAGACACAAAGTTACCGACATCAGAACACCAGAGGTCGAGAAGCCCGCAAAACGTGGTAATCAGGTGAAATTAAATGTGCGCATCTGTAATATCCTGTGGATACCCCCCCTCAAAAATGAATAAATTTATTGTTTAAAATTTGAATTTCAAGGTACAGTGTTTAAGCTTAATTATTTATTACAAGTGCCATTCCATTTTATTCTCTTCCGTTGTGATGCAGTTTTTCTCGATAAAGCAAGTGGGGGGTTGTGAGTTCGGCCCTGAACGATTCTCCCGGATAGACCCTGAGAGGCTTAAGTGTAAATAGTTTTGAAAATTTTGCTTGTTAATTAGTTTTTTTTAATTTTGAATTAAAGTTTTTTTGAAGTTATTTTCATAGTGTTAATTTTCTTAGTTTTCTAGTCTAGTCTTCTTATTATTATTCTTTTCTTGGAATTAAATGAATTAGTAAAATTAGTAATTAAAAAGTAACAGTAGCACCTATTTCCAGCGCAGCCTCCCGTATCGGTACACTTGGAGATCACCTAGCAGACAGAATCGCAAAATAGACCACGTTTTATCGATGGACCGACGTCAGAACTATCGAGGCGCTAACATTGGCTTCCGACCACTACCTGGTGATGGTGAAACTGCGCCCAAACTATCCGTCATCGATGATGTACGGTAACCGACGCCCGCCCCGGTGACAATCTCGAGCGGCTGAAACGAACACCATTCATGGAATCGCACATGTGCAGTCACTTGCGCAGAATCGAGCAGCGTTTGCGGCACAGATGAGGGCGAGCTCGATCCCTTTGGGGCCGCCGCCAAAGGCTTATATGAACCGCAGTACAAAAAAGGCTGTTAAAAAGAACCAATGAAAAATGTATATACTGTCTGTAACGCCGAAAATAGATTCAACAGTAAACTCGGACTCGTGGGCGTAGATGTAGGGAAAGAAAGTGTGTAATAAACAATAATGCACATTTATTGCTACTAATTACTTATATACACTTGCACACACATGATTGTCCTAATAATTAAACACTACACCTATCACCGGTCTGTGGGTTAAAGCGCGAAGGATGCGTAAACGCGCGCGGAGCGCAGATAGTTTTTAGAAGACGATCTATTCGTGCCGGCGATCAACTATAATACTGATCGTATGCTACTGCCGTTGATGGCATTGTAGATACTGTCGGAAAAAGGGGGGGGGGGGTGTTGATAAAGTATTCAGAAATACACTACTCTGCCTCGTATATTGTTTGATACGACTGGCTAGACGTAGCTGTATTGTTCTAACAATGCTGTCTGGTTCTGCAAACTTGGCGAGTGATGTTGTGTTACGAACCAGTGTGGAATTCATCGAGAATGAGAAAGTTTTGTTTCCCAAATCTGTGCATTTGGATTGCGGTCTACTTCTGTAGCATGCAGTGGACGTCTTTATACACAGTGGGCTCAACTGATCGATCGTCATAAAATAGGTAACTTTTCACACATAGTTCACATTGGCGTGAACATACTCCCCGCCTTGAACTCCGTAAGGATTCAATATAATTTTCTGAAACAGTGTTGCTATTTCGGGATCATTTTTTCCGATCGAAGATAATTCGGGACCTCCCTGCTCGGATGAACGATGGGGCCTAATTAGTATGGACTAATACTTGGAGATTGGTGGCTGCTATGAAGCAGCAGGTGTAACACTATCTGATGACGAAGTCTAACAATGACGACAGAAGAAGATATGGTATTCGACGTCACGCATAACCGAAGCGGTCCGGACAAGCACCGGAGTGGTGAACGCAAGCTCGCAAATTACGTGAGACTAATGTGACTCGATTGATTGTCGACTAATGCAGGTTCGAAGAATGTTGTGGAAAACTTCGTTGACGCAGGAAGCTGTACGGCACTAAAAGGGATAAACGGCTGAATGACTGTAAACCAAAGGAACATAAGGGTACTTGCCTGTGGCCAAGTCCCATCCGTGGGGTCCGAGGACCCACACGGAGAGCCTTGCTCCTCTTTACAGTTGCTCCAGGAACATACTCGATTCCCCCGAGCTTGGGCCAGGAGTCCGCTCGACTGGCGGATAGAGATGCCGATCGCTTCTTGAACGGTTGACTGATGATGGGTACATAGGGGAAGATGGGACAAAATGCGCTCGATGGTGATGATTTCGAAAGAGATGGTTGCTTGCATACATGTCGCCCTTGTAGTATCATAGTCTTGCTTGATTACGTGTAGTTGAACTGTTGTAATCCTGATGGAGTTGCCTGGGTGTCGCTTGCTTGGAAAGTACTTGTTGGCCTATGAATGTGTAGCCAGCCTTGTGGTGCAGTTTATGGAAATTGCACGCATATTTGGATTCCTCCGGTCCGATCACGCTGTAGTGTCGAGGATCAGAATCCACAACGGAAGGCTGACTAATGCTGCGTTTGTTGTAGGTACGATCAGTCCTATGGTGCCGTTTAATGTAAACGACACGCAAACGAAACTTCCAGCCAATCACGAGGAGTGCGTTGCGGGAAGATCTTACAATCGGAGGAGAATCGTACCTGTTATAGAAGCAATACAACCCTATGGTGCAGTTTTGGAAGATGCACGCAATGAACTTGTCGGAGGGTTGATATGGAGAGCATGGTGAAGGTCACTCGAAGAACGATAGTGGGCATGACGTCATCATACAGGGCGATTCTTGATACGTTATCTGCGACAAGTACGGGCTTCGAGGCATAGAGCATTTTGTCGTGATGATGCGTAAACTAATGGAACCGAGTATCCGATCTGGAGAACATTCCTTATTTCACGTAACTGATTACACATCGCAGATAGATTTTCCATAATCGTGCAATCTTCACTTGTTCGGCATTTGACATGCACAAAAGTCTTCGGCAAAGTTGTCCCAAATATACTCTTTTATCAGAGAAAAATATGAAGTATATGCCTTTATGACCTAATTGACAACCTAGAACATCCTGAACATCCTGAAGTTTGGAAAAATTTAACTATAAGTACATACTAAGCGTGAAATGCTGTTTGTAAACATAAATGATGTTCAGGCTAGATAATACAGAATTACCCTTTTAAACAAAAACACTATTTCACTTGCTTTGCTATGTCCTGGGATGTTCTAGGACGTCCACACTGTCCTGAAGCACACTTTTTGAAATCTACAACCGTAACAGTAATTGTTTGGGTTAAAAATAATAACATTACAAATTCAAATAGAATCTACCAACCTCTGAGAATCTAAAGAGCTATTTCAAGGAACGTTTGGGATATTCCAGGCCAGGGTTGCGATGGATCTTCTTCGTGAACAATGATCGACGCATCTTCGCGATCCAACATTCGCCAAAATTCATTTTTCATTTTTGCGTCACGAAGAGCATCGCAAAAAGCGAACGGATGCAACGTCGAAGAAGCAAAATGAACACACCGATAAGTGGTTCGCGAAGCCTCTCCCCTCGTAGGATTCATTTATCCACGTGCTGTTCATTCTCATGATTCATTGCAAGGTTGCTTCTTCTCGTAAAGTCAAACAAACACTCCACGCTAAGCCAGCTCCACGCAGCGCATGTGTTAAAAACTACACATAATGAGGCAACCAATGCAGAACTGGCTGACTGAGTGAAAATTCTGAGTAGGTCGCACTAATTCTGTAAGTTGCCGACGTTTTCGCCTTCGGCTGTCGAGATCGATGGAAAGGGAACTGTCAATGATATCCGCGTGGTAGCAAACAGTTGGCCGTTGGTAAGATGGGGAGTTTTCTGAGATGTTTTCTAGCGAAAAGCCGGAAGGTTGGTCGCAAATGCGAAAGTTTTTCCCCATTTGCTTCGATTCGGCTATTCAAATGAAAAAATCTCTGAAAATCTTTAAAATTGGAATGTTTTTTTTAATGTTTTCAGAAGCAAAACAAAAATGGAAACGAATTCCGCATTCCTCCTCTGTTGCGCAATTCACTCATTCAGTTATATTTACCACCGTTTGCACAAAACTGTGTACAGCCCCTTTGCACAGAATCTGTGCTGCACGAAAAGAGGCCAATTTTGTGCGCTCGGCACTCATTTTTGAGCGGAGCAAGTTTAGCGTGATGGTTGCAAGCCCACATGAAGATGATCGAAATGAATATTTTTCTGTTCTTCGCGAAGAGCAGGCGGCGTGGATCGTACCGTTCACATTACCAAGCGATGGAAATCACCCGATGATAGCGTCGGGAGGAAACAGCGATCCGAAAATGAAACACGAACGAATGAAGCGCCCGAACGGTTGTTTGTGTTTATTCGCAGATTCTGTTTTGATGCCTACGAAAATTCATCGTGCCTCGCGTTTCCGATCGTTGTTCAGCAACATTGTTCCAGGCCCTCCAAATTACCCTGGAGTTCAGAACTTCAGGTCTACACTTGTTCCAGTAGTTATTCTCGCTAAACTGAGTGAAGTTATTAATCTACAATGTTTACTGAACCTTGTCACGGATCAAAAGGCTACTTCAAGAAACGTTTGGAGGTATTCCAGGCCCTCCAAATTACCCTGAAATCTGAATTTCATGTCTACATTTTATTCAGTAGTATTTCTTGCTAAACTGGGTGAAATTATATAATCTACCATGTTCACTGAAACTGTCGCACGTATCATTAGGATGTTTTAAAGAACGTTTGGAGTATTCCGGGCCCTCCAAATTACCCTGGAGTTCAGAACTGCAGGGCTACACTTATTCCTGAAATTACCTCGCTAAACTGAGTGAATTTATAAAATCTTTCCTGTTCACTAAACCTTCTCATGCATCAATAGGCTGTTTCAAGGAACGTTTGGATATTATAGGTGCTCCAAATTACCCTGGAGTTCAGAATATCAGGTCTACACTTATTCCAGTATTTTTTGTTGCTAAACTGAGTAAAGATATATAACTTACCAAGTTTACTGAACCTTGTCACGGATCAATAGGCTAATTCAAGGAACGTTTGGGGTATTCTAGGCCCTCCAAATTACCCTAGTGTTCGTAACTTCAGGTTTACATTGTTTCAATGATTTATCTCACTAAACTGAGTGAAGTTATATAATCTAACATGCTCACTAAATCATCTTCATGGATCAATAAGCTCTTTCAAGGAACGTTTGGGATATTCCAGGCCCTCCAAATTACCCTGGAGTTCAGAACTTCAGGTCTGCACTTGTTCAAGTAATTTATCTCGCTAAACTGAGTGAAGTTTATAAAATCTAACATGTTTCACTGAATTTTCTCACGGGATCAATGAGCTGTTTCAAGGAACGTTTGGGGTATTCCGGGCCACCCAGATTACCCCGGAGTTCAGAAATTCAGATCTACAATTGTTCTAGTAATTTTTCTTACTAAACGATGAAGTTATTTAATGTTCACTGAGCTTTCTCACGAATCAAAAAGATATTTCAAGGAACGTTTGGAGTATTCCAGGCCCTTCAAATTACCCTGGAGTTCAGAACTACAGGTCTTCCCTTGTTCCAGTAATTTTTCTTTCTAAACTGAGTGAAGTTATATAATCTACTATGTTGACTGAAACCTTCTCATGGATCAATATGCTGTTTCAAGGAACGATTGAGGTATTGCAGATCCTTCAAAATTTCCCCAGGACTTCAGAACTTCAGGTCTACTATTTTCCAGTAATATTTCCTTCTAAACTGAGTGAAGTTAATAATCTACCATGTTCACTGAACCTTCTCACAGACCAATTGGCTATTTCAAGAAACGTTGGTGATATTCCAGGCTCTCCAATTTACCCTGGAGTTCAGAATTTCAGGTCTACCCTTGTTCCAGTAACTTTTCTCGCTAAAATGATCAAAGTTTTCCCTTTGGGGCCGGCACGGTCATTTATGACCGTAGTCGGAAAATGGCTGTATAAAAAAGAACCAATGAATAAAATTTACTGTCTTCGGAAAAGTCCTTGCAAATATACTTCCTGTCAGGGAAAAATTTTAGGTGTATGCCTTAATGTCCTACTTGGCAACCTAGAACATCCTGAACATGCAGAAGTCTGACAAATAGAATAATTAGTATAAAAGTAGCTTAAAATGCCTTTTGTAAATACAATTGATGTTCGTACTTGGTAATACATACCTATTATGTCAAGAAAAACGCTGCTTCACATGCCTTTTCATGTCATGGCAAAGAGTTTACCAAAGTACTTAACTGACAATAAGGCAATCCATGAGACAGCTGTGATCAGCTATTTGTTTTGTTTACCATGAATTTTGACAATCATCGCTTGGGGAACAAAGGAGATTGGTAAGCACTGATGACGCTTAACGAAATTTCGGTAAGTTTAGTGTTCACTGTGCTTGCACTTTGAGCTGTCAACCCAATCGCGAAGTGTCCTCATGGATAGTCTTATAGTCCACACTGCCATCTGTTGCAAGAACCGCGCGAAGCACTGTCTGCTAGATGGATTTTTAGTTGACGTTTGCCTAACACGCACACTACTATACGAATTGACTTACAGGCATTGTTCGCATCATTCAGCAACTTGTACACTATCAAAAGTCAAAGCGGTCGAACACTAGCGCCTCTGGTGGAACGATCGCGTCGGTCAAGTTCAAATTCATCGTTAAACGCATGTACCATGAGCTTCTCAATAGTGTTACGTCTGTGACAGTACAGTAGTGACGCCTATACACGGATAGTCGTGTTGCACGATTGCAAAAAAGAAGTAGAGCTCGAGATTTGTATGACGATTACCGGATCTTTTCGTAAAGGAAAGAGTCTTGACTTCCTTGGGCACAGAGTATGGGCGCATGCCTGCCACACGATATACCCATGCAAAAAGGTCATTAGCTGAGAAAGATCTCAGGTAATAAATGTGGAAGTGCTAAACTAACACTAAGCTGAGAAGCCAGCTTCCTCCCAGTGGGAACGATATGCCAAAAAAAAAGAAGAAGATTCGTCGACAAACACATATATTCAAAACGTGTTTCTACTCGTTTACGCATTTAGACTCTACTGAGGGTTTTACAAATTGTTCTCAAACAAAAGGTGAAAAGCAGGGGGGTTGAAAATAGTATATTTTTACGTGACATACTTTATGGATGCTTCCCAATAGATGTCGCTAATTTTGACTGGAAACTTTGTCGAATACACCATGTTTCGGAAGTGCTTCGTGTCGGGGTTATTAATTTATTACCACTAAATCCTGACTCTAATCGCGTTGTAGATCTTATGTACTGAACATCCCGACAAGTTAGATAATCTAGAACATTCGAAATGATCTGATAATATTTGCTGAACACTCAGAAGGTTCAGAATATACGGTAGATTACAGTTCATCACCTTGTATGATGAACAAGGTTGTTATCACAAGCATAGACTTCAAGTTATGAACTCAAGAGCAGTTTGGAAGACCTAGCACCTCCCAAAAAAAATATTTGTCATGATTTCTTGTTATGTTTAGCATTTTGAGCACCAAAACTATTGAAAGGCGTTCAAAAAACTGTATAATAGTTCTTGGAAAAAATCAGGCCCCAAAGGGTTAACGACGCTGCCGAAAGCATTGTCGGATATGTGGAACGGAGCTCAAGAAACGATTGGTTCGACGAGGAGTGCCAGGAGGTTTTAGAGGAGAAGAATGCAGCGCGGGCTGCAATACTGCGGTATTGTATGCGGCAAAACGTGGAAAAATACAGACTGAAGCGGAAACAGCAAACCCGCCTATTCCGGGACAAAAAGCGCCGCCTGGAAGAGGTGGAATACCAAGAGATGGAGTTGCTGTAACGTTCTCAAGAAACGCGGAAGTTCTATCAGAAGCTCAACACATCCCGCAAAGGTTTCGTGCCGCGAGCTGAGATGTGCCGGGATAAGGATGGGAGCATCTTGACGGAAGGACGCGAGGTGATCGAAATGTGGAAGTGGCACTACGATGAACACCTGAATGGCGCAGAGAACACAGGCACAGAAGGTCAGGATAACGAAGGCAATGGCTACGTTAGCACAGCGGACAGCGGAAACCAACCAGCTTCCACGATGGGGGAAGTTAAGGATGCCATTCAACAGCTCAAGAACAACAAGGCCGCTGGTTGTTTTTGTTATCTAAGTCAGAAATTTCCAGTCCATATACCGTCAAACGCCTAGAGGTATGCAACGCCCTATAAATGTTGGGTGATTCACTCAATGTTATTCGATTTATACTCCATTATCAAAGTTACCCCAAAACGTTAAACCGACTTCCGATTATATGAAAAAAATTTATATCCATTCAAAATAAATCTTTTGACAATCTATCAAGTGCAATCGATAGCTAGGCTGCGAGTACTTGTTTAAAAAATATAAATTATACTTCTTTGAAACAGCATGCATACATTTTCAAGTTTTCTTCGAAAAAACTATCAAAGTTACCCTGTTTTACGGTACCCGTTAATCATTACCGCTCTAACTTTTCCAAATCATAAAAAAGTACCTTTTTAATCACGAAATCATTACAAACTTCGTTGATTGGTATTCTCTTTAGGATATGCAAATTCATTTCTGTAGAAAATTAAGCACATAAATCTCCATACAAACTGGTAAACTTGCAATAGACTGACAAAAGATTGATCTTAAATTAAGTGAATTGCGGTATTTTGACACTTGAACCAAAAACTTGTTTAACTGTGTAGTTGATGTTGAAACTAAATAAAAAAATAATAACAATATAAATATTTTTTTTAATTCTATTCAGCTTTTACTATGTCTCCAATTGACTCTAAGTAGTTTACACTTCTCGGATCAACATCCTGGTATACTTCATTCCGTCATATTGGTTGTAGCCATACCAATAAATAGATCGCCATTCACCTCTAACACCGAAAATTCCGTTGAGATCACTGAAAAGAAACAAAGCCATATACTTCAACTAAACGTAATCTATATCGAGATTCAACTTACGCATTTCCACACCAATCGAACCACCAAGCTCCCGCCCTGCTAACAGCGCAATTCAGATTTACGGCTCCATCATTGTCGCTATCTTTGGTGGTGAACTTTTTGCCCCGGTTGTATATCATGGAATCGCCAGCAGTTCCGCTGTACGTTCCCAATCTGTCCAGTGAATATTTCTGCGGTTCACTTCCAATTTCAAATCCATCGTACCGCGCATAGACATAGTTGTTGTTGTAGTCCTTCAGCTCTACAATCAGTTCAACGTTTCTATTGCTGGTAAGTCGATGCAGCTTCTCCAAACCAAGCCAGAATTCGCCTCCGAGTGATCCAAATCCGTTTTTGTACTCGCTCCAGGTGCGTTGGAAATCCACAGAACCATCGAATCGATGCTGAACCACAAGCCAACCTCCGCCGAACTTTTCCTGTTCACAGTATCCCACCATGACTTCATCGGTACCGAAGGGTTTCAGTTGATACTGACCGTTCGTCTTGCTCGGTGTATTCTTGCACGATGTTACAACCGCAGGTTCTTCCGGCTTGGAACAGCTTACTTGCTGCTGCAGAATTTGCTGCGATTGGTTTATCAGAACAACCAAGTTCTGGTTTGTGCTCTGCTCTATTCTGCTCAGTGTCGACGAGAATTCATTGCGATGGTTCTCCAGATTCTGCAGGAGACGGTCCAACTGATCTTTGGTCGTTTTGTGTTGAGCTTCCAGTTTGTCGGAACGATCGTTGATGTTCGTCATGGTTTTGACAAACTTGTCGTTCATGTTAGATTCCATTTTGGTGAGTGTTGAGGCGAATGAGCTCTGGCTTGCTGCAAGGTCGTCCTGCTTTTGAGTCAGACGATCAAATCTCACATTCGCTTTGTCGAAGCCATCGTTTACTTTGGACACCAGTACGTTGAAGTTTTGAGTCATGTCTTGCTTCAAGCTGGTCAATTTGGATGATAGCTCTACGCGACTGTTTTCCTGGTTCTTGGCGAGATCTCCAATTTGCTCGTTTGTTTTATCAAAAGACTCAGTTATGTTCGTCAGTGTCATCGCGAATTGCTCACTGACATTGTTCTGCAATTTTAACAGCCTATATGCGAGTGAATCATGGCCTGTAGCAAGATCAGCTTGATTTTGCGCAAGAACATCGAATCGCTTGTCTGTATGTTCGAAGCCCTCATTCATGTCAATCGTCATCTGGTTGAAGTTTCGATTGATATCTTGTTGCACTACGGTCAATTTAGAAGACAGTTCTGCACTGCTCTTCTCTAGATCTTCTGCGAGATATTCAATCAGCCAATTGGTTTTATCAAAAGAATCAGTCATGTTAGCCAGTGTCATGGCGAACTGTTCACTAACATTCTGTTCCATTTTAGCCATTGTAGAGGCAAGTACTTCATGGCCTGTAGCAAGATCAGCTTGTTGTTGCGTAAGAACATCGAATCGCTTGTCAGTATTCACAAAGCCTTCGTTCATACCGGTTATCATTGTGTTGAAGTTATGACTCATGTCTTGCTGAACATTGGATAGTTTCAACATCAGCTCCAATCTATTAGTTTCCTGATTCTGCACAATTTCTCCTAACTTCTCTTCCGTTCTATCGAAATGGTGACCTATGTTTGCCATAGCCGTCACAAATTTCTCACTAACAACTTGCTCCGCTTCATTCAACCTAGATGCTATTGCTGCATGATCTTCAGCAACATCACTGATCAACACGTTCAGTTGTTTGGTTACATCTCCTTCAACATCGGCTAACATCGCTTTGAACTCCTCGCGGATACTTTCCTGGTTCTGCATGAGCTTCTCATGTTGTTCCTCCATCTTGGCCAAAAGCTGATCATCGCCTTGTACCAGACCATTTTGATATTCCATAAGCGTTTCCAGCTGCTCGAGGGTCTTCTTGAGCTGCCCTTCCGTTTCCTCAAGACGTTCTTTGATGTTGATTTCGCCCATCAAAACCCGATACAGTATGTTATCCAATTTCTGAATGACAACGTCATAGCTATCTGTAGCCGATTGAGCCATTGAACTCCACAAAAGCAGAACCACGCAAAGCGTGAGGCGAATTTTGCCAAACATTCTCGATTGGAACGAGATCTACCTGCCAACTGACGACCTTGTCGAGGGTAGTTGTGGTTTTATATGTCCCCTAGGGTATTTCGTTTTTAAGATAGAAGCTCTGTTATCTTCAAGAAATGTTGTTACGTTTCTTGGCGAAACTTGTGTATTGGAATCAATCATAAGAAAGAAGAAAAACTAAACATGCACTATGGTCCAGGAATCAGTTTTACGCGGAAAGATGCATTTTGAGCTTTAGAATGAAAAATTAGACAAAAACGGTCTTCTACAAAGTTGTTTGTATTAGTTAAGCCTTTTGTTTGATGTTATTGAAAATTAGGGTGGACCACATTTTCATAGAAATTGTGTAACTAACTTTCTAAATTGTAGAAATTATATTATACATGCTTCAGCAAAGTTGTAGACCATTTAATTTCAAGCAACTTTGCCGAAAAAAGTTTTTTTGTATCTCTTAAATTGACCGATTTAGAGGTTTTTTCCTACGGTGACATAGGGTGGTCCGAACAAAACTGGTTTTCTGGCTCTAGAGTTTTCAATTCAAATTTCTCATCAAAGTAGTCTATGAAACACTTTTAGAGCTTTGAAAAATGCGCAATTTGATGAGTGAAAAAACTCGCTATCTCCTTCCGTTTAGGAGTTATTGTTGTTTTTCTCTCAAAAACATGCCTACTTTGATTGTGAATATCTCTGATTGGGGCAAACATAAAAAATATCTTTTGACGGCATTCAAAAGACAAAATAAAATTGTATATTGTATCAAAAAATTACAGATGTGTTATTTTTGTAAATCTAATAAAACGTCTTGAAAGTTAAATATTTTTCATCACAAAAACTTTAATAACTTTTGAACTAAAATAGATATCAACAATATTTTTGCATGAAAATTTACGTTTTGTTAAGTTCTAAAAGTCGTTCATATACGTTTTGTTGTTTGTATTAGTTAAGCCTTTTGTTTGATGTTATTGAAAATTAGGGTGGACCACATTTTCATAGAAATTGTGTAACTAACTTTCTAAATTGTAGAAATTATATTATACATGCTTCAGCAAAGTTGTAGACCATTTAATTTCAAGCAACTTTGCCGAAAAAAGTTTTTTTGTATCTCTTAAATTGACCGATTTAGAGGTTTTTTCCTACGGTGACATAGGGTGGTCCGAACAAAACTGGTTTTCTGGCTCTAGAGTTTTCAATTCAAATTTCTCATCAAAGTAGTCTATGAAACACTTTTAGAGCTTTGAAAAATGCGCAATTTGATGAGTGAAAAAACTCGCTATCTCCTTCCGTTTAGGAGTTATTGTTGTTTTTCTCTCAAAAACATGCCTACTTTGATTGTGAATATCTCTGATTGGGGCAAACATAAAAAATATCTTTTGACGGCATTCAAAAGACAAAATAAAATTGTATATTGTATCAAAAAATTACAGATGTGTTATTTTTGTAAATCTAATAAAACGTCTTGAAAGTTAAATATTTTTCATCACAAAAACTTTAATAACTTTTGAACTAAAATAGATATCAACAATATTTTTGCATGAAAATTTACGTTTTGTTAAGTTCTAAAAGTCGTTCATATACGTTTTGTTGTTTGTATTAGTTAAGCCTTTTGTTTGATGTTATTGAAAATTAGGGTGGACCACATTTTCATAGAAATTGTGTAACTAACTTTCTAAATTGTAGAAATTATATTATACATGCTCCAGCAAAGTTGTAGACCATTTAATTTCAAGCAACTTTGCCGAAAAAAGTTTTTTTGTATCTCTTAAATTGACCGATTTAGAGGTTTTTTCCTACGGTGACATAGGGTGGTCCGAACAAAACTGGTTTTCTGGCTCTAGAGTTTTCAATTCAAATTTCTCATCAAAGTAGTCTATGAAACACTTTTAGAGCTTTGAAAAATGCGCAATTTGATGAGTGAAAAAACTCGCTATCTCCTTCCGTTTAGGAGTTATTGTTGTTTTTCTCTCAAAAACATGCCTACTTTGATTGTGAATATCTCTGATTGGGGCAAACATAAAAAATATCTTTTGACGGCATTCAAAAGACAAAATAAAATTGTATATTGTATCAAAAAATTACAGATGTGTTATTTTTGTAAATCTAATAAAACGTCTTGAAAGTTAAATATTTTTCATCACAAAAACTTTAATAACTTTTGAACTAAAATAGATATCAACAATATTTTGCATGAAAATTTACGTTTTGTTAAGTTCTAAAAGTCGTTCATATACGACTTTGACGAGAAAATAATATTAAAAAAAACTAGAGTTGAAAAACTTATTTTTGTTGGACCACCCTGCGATGATTAGGAAAAAATGCTCTAGATTGGTCAAATTTTGAGCTACAGAAAAACTTTTTTGGCAAAGTTGATCAAAATTTCAAGTTCTACCGCTTTGTCTAAGAGCATATACCAGTATTTTTGCAAATAAGAAAGTTGATTATATGATATGGGTGATATAGTGGACTACCCTAGTTTCAAATGACACAGTATGTAAGCTTACATTTTTAGAAACAATTTTGTAGAAGATCATTTTTGTCTGAAATTTCATTTTCATGCCCAAAATGCAAAATAATAAAGAAATACATACTATGAAAATCTTCAAAATAGTTTTAGAGCCCTATCTTTCTTATTTCGGATTTCTCGTCAAAGCGGTCTATGAACGACTTTAAGAACTTAACAAAATGCAAATTTTCATACAAAAATATTGATGATATCTATTTTGGTTCAAAAGTTATTAAAGTTTTTCTGCTTAAAATCCTTTGTTTTTCAAGGCATTTTATTAGAGTTACAAAAATAACACATCTGTAATTTTTTGATACAATATACAATTTTATTTTTTCTTTTGAATGCCGTCAAAAGATATTTTTTATGTTTGTCCCAATCAGAGATATTCACAATCAAAGTAGGCATGTTTTTGAGAGAAAAACAACAATAACTCCTAAACGGAAGGAGATAGCGAGTTTCTTCACTCACCAAATTACGCATTTTTCAAAGCTCCAAAAGTGTTTCATAGACTACTTTGATGAGAAATTTGAATTGAAAACTCTAGAGCCAGAAAACCAGTTTTGTTCGGACCACCCTATGTCACCGTAGGAAAAAAGCTCTAAATCGGTCAATTTAAGAGATACAAAAAAACTTTTTTCAGCAAAGTTGCTTGAAATTGAATGGTCTACAACTTTGCTGAAGCATGTATAATATAATTTCTTCAAATAAGAAAGTTAGTTACACAATTTCTATGAAAATGTGGTCCACCCTAATTTTCAATAACAATCAAACAAAGGGCTTAACTAATACAAACAACTTTGTAGAAGACCGTTTTTGACTAATGTTTCATTCTAAAGCTCAAAATGCATCTTTCCGCGTAAAACTGATTCCTGGACCCCTGTGCATTGAGTTTGAAGTGCTTGTGGTTCATTAATTCACATATTTCTCGATGCAAACATGCTATTATTCTTGAAATCAAATACCTATTTCGTTACGACTATAGATTACTTTGAATAGATTGTTCCTTGAAGTCTGTGTATGCGTTTTGTTGGATGACCAATTTTGTTAGGGTAAGTGTTCCCTTAGTTGTGGGTTTTCCTATAGTTGCGGTAGTGCCGTTTTCACTGATTTTATTACATTAGCCACAGAACCGACACTGCCAATCGACGTATTGGTTTGTTGAAACACAGAATAGTTGAAAAGAGCTTTCAATTTGCTTCAAAACTGATGAATTATCACTAAAATTTCTAAAACTTTTCTTGCTTGTACCAATAGTTGCGGTAAAGTGTTCCTATAGTGGAGGATCCCATAAGAAATCAACGGATACCGCAATTATAGCAACGCAAATTAAAAATATACCGCAACTAAAGGAACACTGTTCCAATAGTGGAGGTATTATTTTTCACTGACATGCCGTGGATTACTGCGATGAAATAATTTTTCTCATTAAGTCAATGGTCGTTACCTGAGAGAGACTCGCGAAGAGGAAAAATATCAACGTCATATGCAGCCCAGATTCCCCTCTCACGAAACGTCAAATGCAGCCCACCGTTTTTATGGCTGAAAAAGTGAAAAGTATTGTGTTCAAAGTAAACTGTTATTAATAACTTCAATCGGCGGAGCTATTTTTTCCAAAGTTGCAGATAAATCTAAGCAGAAGATTGATTATTTCTAATGTCTGCAACGTTTGCTGGCGTGAAATTTAACTCAAACGGCTATTTATGATTCGATGTGATGCAAACTCAATCATTTTTTGCTGAGAGGTTCATGTGAGGTTTTGAACAGCATGCGCATAATAAGTATAAACACAAAGTGGAATAAGAAAAAAACTCAGCAATCACAGAAAAAGAAGACCGTCTTCGCGAGTCTCGTCTCAGGTCGTTACTTCCCGTTACAACATTAACATGTACATTAATTGCGCTTCTTGAATTTAGGCGGTTAAATGGAAGTTCAATCGTGCTTAGTACCTCCACTATTGGTACATCTACCCTATTTCAAATAATTTATAGTGCTTTGTGAAACTTACTCTCATTCACAAAGTTTCATATAGGTCTGAAAATTCAACTTTTTTCTCATAAATATTGATATCTACTCTGTGAGTAGTGTGCGATCTTTGGACCTTGACACTTGCTCCTGTGGGGGCGGGCGATGAGGGCAGGATCAAACATGTCGCGCGTCGGATGAGTAAAGTTAAAAAGTGCCTTGACCTTGACGCTTGCTCCTGGGCAGTGCGTCAAGAAAGCCCGAGAAGTCGTCAATTGTTTTCCCTCTCGGGTCGCGCGCCTATTTTCTCTGAGTGCTTTTATATTGCCGAGCAAACGAGTGAAGCTGAAAGTGGATTGTTGCTGCTCAGTCAAGGATGACGGATCAATTGGTGAGCTCGTTTCATGCTACTATTTCTAATCTATAAAATATGTATTACTGCACATTTAATCGTAAATATGATTTTTCAACAAACTATGAATGGTTCGTCACTGTGAGTGTCGACATAAACTCTGATTTATGAATTATTTATGTTTAACATTTTTTTTCAAAACACCCTTTTCTTTTTACTTTTCTTTTTGTTACGTTTAGGTATTTGTTCAACGAACTTTGAATGAATCGTCACCTCAAGTGTCGGCATAATTTTCATCTACAAAAAATTATTCATATCAAATGAAAATATTATATTTACATATAAGGTCTAATCGGTTATCAAAGTGAATCCTGTGACCCAACGATCCGCCCCATTAACAAACATACCTCCCAGTAACCTTTGTGGAGATGCAGAGGCAAACACGGTCTCCAAATAGCAAAGGTTACACACTAACATTCCTTCCCCCAATCCCATCTGACTGCAAGGACGTGGCCGGCGCCGTTATTGACCCTGTATAAAAAGAGGCACTGAAGAAGATTATGGCCAATCCCAGCCGAACTTCTAGTTGATTCTTTGTGCATTTTCACTGACTTCGGTCAATCACGGAATAGCAACCATTGATATGGGTAGTCAGCCTAAGCTAAGCTAATAAACATTGATATCTACTCTGCTCTATGTTGGGATTTTATTGAACGAACATCGTTTAGCTTTAAGGTGAAACATCTCGGCATCCAAAGATGGAAGCCAGAATAGTCGACTTGTGCCACTACTCACGTTTTCAAAGACATTAAAACAGGAGACATAGTTAGCACACGTTTCTGAGCTTCTTATTTTAAGCTTTCTGCTGGTACCCAAACCCAAAATAAAAAATGAACTGTTGCTGGATGCTTTCTTCGCGAGATATGTGCCTTTGAAGTATTAGTGCAATCTTAGAAGATGATTCTAAAATGTTTCACTTTAATGTTATATTATATTTCACATACAGTTTTTGAGAAGGAAGCTTCATTCACAAATTATTTGTGTTTTAAACTGTTGCTGATTTCAGCTCTGTCTTTCAAAATTCAAACTTATATTATATTCAAGAACATGGCTTGGTTGACAGTTTGCGAAAAAATCCAGTTTTTTTATAAATCTTAAGTATTTCTTCATGTTATATACGTATTATTTCCCTTTGAAGATATGTTTTCAAAGGGAAATAATTCTCATATACATATATAACTTAGAGGCATCGTATAGAAGAAGTACCTATATACTTTTCATTTCAAACTAAACAAAATATTTGGCGACCATCTTGAATTTCATCACAAAAACCCGTTTTGTTACCGTTGATGCACCGCTCGTTTTGAATTATGAGATCATCATCCGATAGCTGATAAAAAAGAACTGAGTAAGATAGTGTAGTAGGCTATGGTGAATGATTTTATAATTAAGCAGGCTATGATTATGACAATTGACAAAGTAGGACCATTCCTTGAATAAACCTTCGAAAAGACCACATCTTTGTATCAGACATCATGTGGTCGGCGTTAAGTCAAAGAGGATCAAGTGACATTTCTCATATTTTGAGAAAAATGGGTTTAAAGTCTAAAGCTCTGTAATTTTTTAACTCGTTTAAATTTTGGTTCAATATTTTTACACATCTTTGTGTTACTTGGAAACAATATAATGTGAAGTGATAGTCATGAGGGGCCTTCCTTAGCCGAGTGGTTAGAGTCTACGGCCACAAAGCAAAGCCATGCTGAAGGTGTCTGGGTTCGATTCCCGGTCGGTCCAGGATCTTTTCGTAATGGAAATTTCCTTGACTTCCCTGGGCATAGAGTACCATTGTATCTGCCACACGATATACGAATGCGAAAATGGCAACTTTGACAAAGAAAGCTCTCAGTTTATGACTGCGGAAGTGCTCATAAGAACACTGAGCAGCTGAGAAGCAGGCTCTGTCCCAGTGGGGACGTAAATGCCAAGAAGAAGAAGAAGATATTTGAACATGTCAAATAGCCAAGTAATTATAGTGGTTCAAAAATATTCCACATCAGCTCACACGGCTTGATACATACAATGTTCATATTCTTTCACATAAATAGGGAAAGTATACCAGTTATGGCCATAGTGGTTCCCTATTTGGCCATATGCAAAATTTGGATAACTTTTACATTTTTAATCTTTTTGAATGTTTTAACATCAAGATTTATCCTTTATTTTACTGCTAAAACACAAAAGATTTTTCAAAAAGTGAAGGAATTTAATATATCAAGTATGGCGAAAAAGGGAACCACTATGGCCATAACTGGTACACCCACCCTACATTCGAAATATATTGAACTTTTACCAAGGATCACAGGTGGAATAGGAGGTGTATATTATATTTCCACCCGTGTATCCGGATTGGCCAGCGGTATCTAAATCTTTGTGGTTGCATTTAGAGTTGCACCTAATTCCTACACAAAAATGTTTGAATTTTGAGAATAGATCAATAGTTGTGCAAAAGAGTGCAAAAAAGTCGTCCACGCTGTTTAAGGGTTAATAACTGTGGAAGTGCTCACAAAAACACTAAGCTTAGAAGCAGCTTAGACTGGGTATCAGTTGGGACGTAATGCCAGAAAAAAAAAGAAAAAGAAGGTTTATGTTAAGGCCGCACGGGACGTCATCATAATCACCCTATTCATTTTGAGAAGCAAATCCCAAGAACCACTCCATATATCGATGCGAAAATGTATCACTATGATTCTATATATATAGTGCACAACCCATTTTCAGCTTCATCGGTTCACTAAAACTCGAGATTTGCTTCCACAAAGTTTTGATGATTATTGCTAGAGTGAGACGAAAGATAGGGAAAATAACACGGTCTCCTGTGTCGCCTTAAATCAATAGTTTGATTGTAACTCTGATAATTTTATTCATATTTTATAATAAAATCTGAAAATTATTGAGCAATTGTTAAAGATTATTACTTGCAAAATAAAAAAAAATTAAGATCCTATAAGACATGGGGGATGACTGTGATTTTTACACAAACCTAATCTAATGTGTGCATTACCAATATGTTTAAAATGAGTTGATATTATTTGATACTATATAACATATTTTAAACATATGTACGACGTGGATTTCCGCTAGATGGATTGACTTCACAATTTCCTAAAATAGTTGACCAATGAATTACCCCATATTAGCTTATTGCAGCTTATCGATAAGAAGCTTATTTCTCTTCCTCATGCGTATTCACTGGACATTATCTTACATCGTGTTTATCAGAATTTTCAAAATTGGAGCTATAAATTGGATTCATAAATGCTCATGATTGTTCTACTTACGATAGTAGATTGATAACAGCTTGGTTGATTCGGCTATCAATAGATCATCCCCAATCAAAATAATCACAAGTATTAAATCATTGCATTAATTCAACTGTGTATCGAGTGGATACCAAATTTATCTATTATTTCTTCTAAAAAAAAATTGAAAAGAAATAGCTCATGCGATTAAGATGATTTTACAGAAATATGCCTGACCAATAGACCCAAAATATGAGTTTTAACCAAGAGGTGTGGCAAAATCTCAAAAACAGGAAAAATATGTTTTTGGACTTGAACCAATAAAAAGCATTTAAAGAATAGTGTGAGATCCTCTGACCGCGATACTTGCTCCTGCAGGGGCGGGTGATGCGGTCAGAATCGATCATGTTACGCGCGTAGTGCAGTGAAAAAGTGTATAGTATTGTACGATTAGCACAGTGCGGCGACGGAAAAAACAGCAGTGCATCCTGGTAAAATCATTCCTGATTATTACTTACTCATCTATTACTATTACCATTTGAAACTAAATACGTGCCAGTTTCGAAAATTTAATTTTCGATTCAAGAAGTGTAAAAACATTTCAGATAACCATTTGATATCTGGGTGTTTTTATGCGGGGCTTACTGTAAATGAAAATGACCTCAGAATGTGTGTGTGTATTTACTGCCATTCTTGAAATGGGTCGTTGGAATTTCAGTAGAGCTATCACCTTTCATCTCCTGGGCTAAAATTGTCTGCAGATATACAGATATCGAAGGGTATCAATAAATACATGCATACAATTTTCTTCCATAAAAGCACTGCCGGTCAGTGGGAGGTGGATTGCACACACACACACACACACACACGCGCACCCGCACCGGAGATATGATCCTGGAGCTAAAACGAGACCCGATGGCCAGCAGCTCTTCCTACAAAGAGCTCGCCGAGAAAGCCATGGGTAATACGGTAGAAGTGAGAGCCGTGTGTCCGGAGGCAGTCCTTGAATGCAAGAACTTGGACGCAATCTCTACGGACGACGATGTAAGGGTTGCCATGAAAGAGCAGTGCATGCTAGGAGAAGTGCAGATGCAGATCCGCATAAGGAAGGGGCCATCCGGAATGCTAATAGCATCAATTAGGCTTCCGATTGAAGCGGCCGTCAAGGCACTTAAAACGGAGAAGATTAAAGTAGGCTGGTCGGTATGTCCACTGAGCGTCTCTCAGAAACCGGAAGCATGCTATAGATGCCACGAGTACGGCCATCTGGCTAGATTCTGCAAGGGGCCGGACAGAGGTAATTTATGCAGAAGGTGCGGAGAAGAAGGCCACAAGGCGCAAGCCTGCCGGAAGCCTCCAAAGTGCATGATATGCGCTAACGAAGATAATAACAACCACGTTACAGGAGGCCTGCGATGCCCGGCCTTCATAAAGGCGACTGCTACCAAACCACAGTGGAGGTAATTCAAATTAACCTCAACCACTGTGACACAGCACAACACTTGCTGAGGCAATCTGTGGCGGAGTACAAGTGCGATGTGGCTATCATCTCGGAGCCATACCGTGTCCCGGCCGGCGATGGGAACTGGATAGCAGACAACGCAAAATCAGTGGCGATATGGACGGTGGGAAGATATCCTTTCCAGGAAGTGGTACATCGTGCAGATGAAGGCTTTGTTATAGCCAAAATTAACGGAGTCTTCTTCTGTAGCTGCTACGCACCCCCGCGATGGTCTATTGACCAGTTCAACGAGATGCTCGACAAGCTGACTGAAGTGCTCACAGACTGCTGACCAGTCGTCATAGCCGGCGATTTCAACGCGTGGGCCATAGAATGGGGCAGTCGCTTCACCAACTCAAGAGGGAGCAGTCTACTGGAGGCCTTGGCAAGGCTAAACGTCGATGTTGCCAACGATGGTACCACCAGCACATACCGTCGGGATGGTCGAGAGTCAATTATTGACGTAACTTTCTGTAGCCCTGGGCTGTCAGGAAGTTTGAACTGGCGAGTGAGTGAGGAGTATACGCACAGTGACCACCAAGCGCTTCGGTACAATATTGGTAGCGGACGGCAGTTGGAAGCACGTGCGATCCCTTCGAAAGAGCGGAGGTGGAAAACGTCGCAGTTTGACAAGGAGGTGTTTGTTGAGGCGTTGAGATTGGAGCGCAATGCTCAACACGCTACTGCGAATGAGTTGACAGCGGCATTAGCACGAGCGTGCGATGCAACCATGCAGAGGGAAGGTAAACCGCGACATGGTCGCCGCCCAGCTTACTGGTGGAACTCGACGATTGCCGACCTGCGTACAAGCTGCTTTCGGGCTAGGAGAATGATGCAGAGAGCCCGCAACGACGCTGAAAGAGCAGATCGAAGACCAGCGTACAAGGCGGCGAAAACCGCTCTCAACAAGGAAATTCGGCTCAGCAAGAAAGCCTGTCTGGAGGAGCTCTGTCGCAACGCCAATTCAAACCCGTGGGGTGACGCCTACAGAGTTGCAATGGCGAAGTTGAGGGGCCCAGCTGTACCACCCGATAGGTGTCCGGAGAAAATGAAGACCATCATTGAAGTGCTGTTCCCCCGGCACGATCCGACGAGCTGGCCGTCCACACCTTACGGAGCACAAGAGAACGACGAAGAAGAAGCCCAGATAACGAACGATGAGCTGATCGCGGTGGCAAAAGCCCTAAAAACCAGGAAGGCTCCGGGACCAGACGGTATCCCCAACGTAGCTCTGAAAGCAGCAATCCAAGAAAACCCGGATATGTTCAGGACCGTTCTGCAAAAATGTATCGAGGAGGGTAACTTCCCCGACATTTGGAAGCGACAAAAGCTGGTGCTGCTGCCTAAATCAGGCAAGCCTCCTGGAGATCCTTCAGCATATAGACCGATATGTCTGCTGGACACAGTTGGCAAAGTGCTGGAGCGAGTAATCCTAAACAGGCTTACGAAATACACGGAGGGAGAAAACGGCCTGTGCGACATGCAGTTCGGCTTCCGGAAAGGTAGATCCACCGTTGATGCCATCCGAACGGTCGTGGAAGCTATGGATACGGCGCGGAAGCAAAAGAGGAGAGGAAATCGGTACTGCGGTGTGGTCACTCTAGACGTAAAAAATGCCTTCAACAGTGCCAGTTGGGCTGCGATCGCCGAATCGCTGCACAGATTGGAGGTCCCCGAGTATCTTTGTAAGATTTTGAGGAGCTACTTTCAAAATCGTACACTGATCTACGAAACAGACGCTGGGAAAAGGTGCACGACAGTCACAGCGGGCGTCCCACAGGGTTCTATTCTTGGCCCGACTCTCTGGAACGCTATGTATGATGGAGTTTAGAAGCTGAGCTTCCCCCGGGGTGTGAAGATCGTCGGCTTCGCGGATGACGTGGTGCTCGTAGTCATCGGCGAATCACTAGAGGAAGTAGAGATACTTGCTACCGAAGCAGTAGACGCCGTGGAAGAATGGATGCGAGGGAAGAAGCTTGTGTTAGCCCATCACAAAACCGAAGTTGTGATGATAAGCAACCGAAAGGCAGTGCAGAAGGCGAGAATCTCGGTTGGACAGTGTACCATCCACTCAAAGCGGGAAGTCAGACACCTGGGAGTGATGATCGATGATCGGCTGAGCTTCAACAGCCATGTCGATTATGCATGTGAGAGGGCCGTGAAGGTGATATCAGCTCTATCCCGGATCATGCCCAACAACTCAGCGATCAGCAGCAGCAAGAAGCGACTACTGGCGAGCGTGTCGACGTCGGTACTCAGATACGCTGGCCCCGTGTGGGTGACAGCACTGCAGACGAAGAGGAACCGCTCCCGGCTGAACAGTACGTTCAGACTGATGGCCATGCGTGTGGCGAGCGCGTATCGTACGATATCATCGGAGGCAGTCTGTGTGATTGCAGGATTGATCCCTATAAGCCTTCAACTCGAAGAGGACAGCGAGTGCTACAGGGACCGACGCACGCGGGGAATTCGGAAAAGAGCCCGGGATGAAACCATGAGGAAATGGCAACAGCAATGGGATAGCGCTGAGAACGGTAGATGGACCCACCGTCTAATTCCGTGCCTGTCGACGTGGGTAAACAGAAAACACGGAGAAGTGAATTTCCACTTGACGCAGTTTTTGTCTGGCCATGGCTGTTTCAAGAAATACCTCAATAGGTTTGGACACGCAAGATCGCCGTTATGCACCGGGTGCGGCGATGTTGACGAAACCCCTGAGCACGTGGTCTTCGAATGTCCGCGCTTCGAGCATGAGCGAGCCGAGATGACATCCGTCGTCGGCAATGACGTTAATGTGCACAATATCGTCCAACGAATGTGTGCCGACGAAGAGAAATGGGACGCGGTAAACAGAACTATCGTTCAGATGATGTCTCTTTTACAACGAAGATGGCGAGAGGAGCAGCGGCACTCTACACAGCGGACAGCACATGGCTCTGAATCGTTGGGGCAGCCGGAATCGTCGGACCGACCTTGGCGCTTGACAACTCAGCCTGTTGAAGAGAGCATATGAAGGAGACCATCGGGCGCGACCGGAGTAGGCTAGATCCTCCGCCGGGGACTAGACCGAGTAGAGCGGGCGTAGCGTAATATCGGTAATAAGTCGTCAAGGCGCCTGCAAACCGGAAGTCATCCTCCAACCGGAATTGCAGGACCGACCTCGGCACTTACCGACCAACATCGCGTCGGAGTAGGCTATGTCCTTCCGCCGGGGACTAGCCGAGTAGATCGCGAAACAGCTCCGGCAAATGGTAGTCGGGGCGCCTGTGAACCGGAAGTTTCCCACCACCGGAATCGCAGGACCGACCTCGGTATCAGCCCGGTCAGCTTCGGAGTAGGTTAAGTTCACCGTCGGGGACTTACTGAGTAGAACGCGTAGTTGCACCGGCAAATGGTCGTCGGGGCGCCTGTGAACCGGAAGTTTCCCTCCACCGGAATCGCAGAACCGACCTCGGCATCAGCCCGGAAAGCATCGGTTCGGGAGATCTTCCGCCGTCGGGGAAATCTTCGTCGGAGTAGGATAGATCCACCGTCGGGGACTATTCTGAGTAGTCCGTAGCGAGTCACCGGCTTAAGTCGTCGGGGCACCAGTGAACCGGAAGCCATCCTCCAACCGGAATCGCTGGATCGACCTCGGCACTTCACCGGTCAGCAGCAGTGATGCGGGAACAAACGCGTAACGTTATCGGTTTCGGGAGACATTCCTACGTCGGGAACTCTCCGCTGGAGTAGGCTAGCTCCACCGTCGGGGACTATGCCGAGTAGCGATCGTGACAACCACCAGTTTTGGGTCGTCGGGGCGCCAGTGAACCGGAAGCTACCCTCCAACCGGAATCGCTGGACCGACCTCGGCATCCAACTGGTCCAACCTGGAGAACTCGAGAATCGGCGGATTAACAGCAGGCGCAACAGTTGCGCAGGGCTCTGGCGAGATGACAGCCCCAAACACGTCGCAGCAGAGCAACGAAGCGTAGCAATGACAGAAGCGGTAGTAGAAACATGGCCCTGGCGTGATGCCAGAAGTACGAAGAGAGCAAGGGAAGTACAGGAGCGTAAGAAGCAAGGAGCAGTGCACAATAGCCTCCCCATGAAGTAATGCCAAGAGGCAGTTCCGGGGGGAATGGCTCGTGGGCGAAGGTGGACTTTAGTCGGTATAAAGGAGTCCGACACTCTGGCGCACGATGGACGAATTCGATATGACTAGCCTCCATATCGAACGTGAAACGCTGGGTTAGTTCGTAAATGTAATTTACCACCTTCTAAAAAAAAAAAAAAAAAAAAAAAAAAAAAAAAAAAAAAAAAAAAAAAAAAAAAAAAAAAAAAAACACACACACACACCTCCACCTCCGGAACGTAGCGAGATGACAGCGGTCTGCGGTGCTGACGTAACCGTAGACAACGTAGTGGATAGAATGTGTAGCGATGAGGTGATGTGGAACGCGGTGAACATGGCGGTGACGAAAATAATGTCATTGCTTCAGCGGAAGTGGGAGGGAGGAACAAGCCGGTGAACCGGAAGTCAGTCTCCAACCGGAATCGCCGAACCGACCTCGGCACCCAACCGGTAGGTAAGCTTGATCCACCGTCGGGGACAAGACCGAGTAGATCGTGGAAAAGCCCCGGAAATTGTAGGCTTCGTGGCCGTGCGGTTAGCGGCGTCAGTCGCTTAGGCATATTGTGCCATGAAGTGTGGGTTCGATTCCCACTCCAGTCGGTGGAAACTTTTCGTCAAACGAAAAATTCATCATTGGGCTACTGGGTGTTTCGTGTTGTCCGTTGCCTAATGTTTGTGATTGTTCAGTCTGTGCAGCCTTGAGCTGAAGACGGTGTAAATTGTCTTGCCAAATTGGTCGTCAGGGCACCTGTGAACCGGAAGTCATCCACCAAACCGGAATCGCAGGATCGACCTTAGCAACCTATCCGGGCAGCATCGGGTACCGGAAGAACTTCCACCTCCGGGGAAGTCTTCGTCGGGTAGGGTAGATTCACCGCCGGGGACTATCCGAATAGTGCGCGGAGAACCAGCAAAGGGTTGCGTACTTAGCTGGTAGTGCAACCTGGGCACTGTTGTCCTTCTGACATCAGCTAGAGTGAGGAGGTGCCAGGTGGGAGCTTGGGATTTTTACCCTTCCCAAGCGAAACTTGTACATACAGCCGTATGGAATACCACCTTTAGTACTTCCTTCGGGAGGTAGCCGAGGGTCTGGTCCATCTGACCAGGGGCTCAAGCACGGTTCTACCTAGGATGTGGCGGGGGTTCATCAGTGGGCTCTGGTGAATCTCTACAAAAACCACATATCTGCAAGTAACCCTGAACAAGCGACCTGGGTACCGCTTTCAAAGTTACCTTAGCCCAACCCTTGGAGTGCCAACCGGCACATTAGGATCGATGCCAGTAAGATCCTAATTACGGCATTACTGGCTGCAAGGACAAGGACAAGGTCAAGGACTGTATCAACACGACGCTATAGAGCTGACAATCGCTCTATTCCACTTCGCTTAGTAAGAATGGGTGACACTATTCCTGAAACGGCAGGTGGGCTAATGGAACGGTTGCCCCCGTCCCGTTAAAACCGGTGGCAGGCCTCCTTGTACGTTCAAAGCTCGCCACCTTAGCTGGGTGGAAGTAGGGCTCAGATGGATATTCCTGACTAGCGTCGATCTGGCTCTGAACCCGGTACCCCATGAAGGGACCCGTGTCAGCCCTCGCGTGGACCTCACTGCAAGCAAAGATACCCACGGGATCACAAGGACGACTACTTACGACGGGTGGAGATAGCGGCTTGGGAGGGGGGACCCTTAAGCATGGAAGTGAATAACATCAACTAGGTTGAAGCAGCGAATCCGTTCGCAAAAAGTGGCTTGCCGAGGTCGCCACCGAAGCAAGGCCAACAGCAGGAGCTGGAAACAGCAGCAGCTGGAACACCAGCAGGGCGAAGATGAGCTGCACGAGCAGCAAACACGTGAACAGGAGCGGCGGGATAAGTCGCAAAGTGAGCAGGAGCAGCGTGAGAGACAGCAGCAACATCAGCTTGCAAAGTGCGTGGAAGTTACCCCCCGAGCCAATCGAAGGTGGAAGCGGCGAAAACCGTCGTAGATGAGCTTCGGGAATTCGTCGATAAAGAGGCACAACGTTCCCAAAGACATTAAGGACCTCGTGGCAAGGATTCAAGGAACCCTCGGATCCGCCGTCAAGGACTGGAGGAAAGTGATGCAGAGGATTGATGCTGTTGAAACCGAGTTAGCGGCGACCAAAAAGGCCCTGGCAGCTGCGGTAGTGCAGCCGGCAAAAACCGGCATAGCCCCTCGGAAAGATAGCAAGGGGAAAGAAAGGTCAGCGGGGATAGGAACTACGCCAAGTTTCACCCCTAAAAGACATAGGTCGTCACCAGGAGACGAAAGACAGGCTGTACCCAAGAAGCCGAAAAATGCAAAACCAAAACCGGCGGATGAAGTGCTCAGTGGGGGACCCGGCGATGTCCCATGGCAAGAGGTCCGGAACAAGAAGAAGAGAGGCAAACAGGAGAGTGCCAGAAAGCAAAGGCCAATCAGGAAGAAGGCAAAATGCGAAGCTGTTGTCGTCAAAACTAGCGAGGACACTTATGCTGAAGTCTTGCGGGCCATGAGGACGGACCCTCAACTAAAGGAGTTTGGTGCCGACGTTCAGAAGATCAGACGCACCCAGACGGGAGACATGCTCATCGAGCTAAAAAAAGACTCGGTGAACAAAAGCTCGACATACAAAGAGCTAACCGAGAGAGTCATGGGCGAAAAGGTGCAGGTGAAAGCCATGTGCCCTGAAGTGACACTCCAATTGCGGGATCTGGATTGGATCACCACCGAAGAGGAAGTGAGGACCGCCATAAAGGAACAGTGCGATCTGGAAACGGTGCAGATGACAGTACGGCTAAGAAGAGCACCGCTTGGAACACAGGCGGCGTCGATAAAGCTCCCAGTAGACGCAGCCAACAAAGCGCTGGAAGTCGGGAAAATTCGGGTCGGTTGTTCAGTATGTCCACTGAAGATCTCCCAGAGACCGGAGGGATGCTACAGGTGCCTGGAATACGGCCACCTGGCACGAAACTGCGAAGGACCAGACAGAAGTAAGCTCTGTAGATGGTGTGGCGACGAAGGTCACAAGGCGCAGGATTGCAACAATAAGCAAAGGTGCCTGATCTGCAAGGACAAAAGTCGCAACAGACACGCGACGGGAGGCCCTAAGTGTCCGGCCTTCAAGCAAGCAAGAAATTCTAAACCGCAGTGGAGGTAACTCAGGTAAACCTCAACCACTGTGACACAGCGCAACAGCTGCTGTGGAAGTCCGTATCGGAATCGAAGTGCGACGTAGCTATCCTTGCCGAGCCGTATCGAGTACCAGCTGGAAACGGTAACTGGATCGCTGATAAGGCGAAGACAGCGGCAATCTGGACGATGGGGAGGTATCCTATCCAGGAAATAGTGTTCCAGGCGGACGAAGGCTTCGTTATTGCAAAGGTTAACGAGGTATACGTGTGCAGCTGCTACGCACCCCCCCGCTGGACATTGGACCAGTTCAACGAGATGCTGGACGAGCTAACCGATAAGCTAGCCGACCGGAGACCAGTCGTCATCGCTGGCGACTTCAATGCTTGGGCAGTTGAGTGGGGCAGCCGTCTCACCAACCCAAGAGGGCGTAGTCTACTAGAAGCGCTGGCAAGGCTGGACGTAGACTTGGGTAACGAAGGAACAACCAGCACCTACCGTAGAGATGGCCGGGAATCAATAATCGACATCACTTTCTGTAGTCCTGTGTTGACGGGAAGCCTGAACTGGAGAGTCTGCGATGGGTACACTCATAGCGATCATCAGGAGGTCCGGTATAGAATTGGCGGAAGAACACAATGCTCACAGAGAGCGAGTACACCTCATGAGCAGATGTGGAAAACGAAACGTTTTAACGAAGAGCTTTTCGTGGAAGCCCTCAGAAGAGAAGAGCAGGTTCTGAACTTGAGATCGGAGGAGTTAACGGCTGCGATGGTACGAGCATGCGACATTGCCATGCCACGGAAGGTCGAGCCGAAATACAGACGTCGTCCGGTATACTGGTGGAATGAGACACTTGGCAACCTCCGCAAAAGATGTCTCCAAGCCAGGAGACGGATGCAAAGAGCCAAAACCGATGGTGAGAGGGAAGAGCGAAGAGTAACATTGAGGGCGGCGAAAGCCGATCTGAAAAGAGAAATTTCGCTGAGCAAGAGAACGTGCTTCAAGGAGTTGTGTCGCGATGCCAATGCAAATCCGTGGGGAGATGCATACAGGGTGGCGATGGCCAAGATCAGTGGTCCAGCCGTACCCGCTGAAACATGCCCAGAGAAGTTGCAGATTATCGTCGACGGGTTGTTCCCACAACACGCGCCAACGGTCTGGCCACCGACACCGTATGGCCAGGAAGGTGAAGAAAGAGCAATCATTACCAATGAGGAGCTCATAGAGGCGGCCAAGAAAATGAAGCCGAAGAAAGCGCCTGGCCCAGATGGTATTCCCAACGTAGCGTTGAAAGCAGCTATCACGGCCAACCCAGATATGTTCCGGACATCACTCCAGATCTGCTTAGATGAGGGACATTTCCCAGCACAGTGGAAAAGGCAAAAACTGGTTCTGTTACCGAAACCGGGTAAGCCCACTATAGGCGGTTTCCATACAGACTGGCGGCCAAAAATATTTTTTCCATCTCATGTCGTATTTATGAGTTTTATGATACAAATTTGATGTTTTATTTTCAAAAACAAGTTTTCGAGACTAACTTTTGAATAGGGCCTATAGCGAAATATTAAACTTTGTTATTTATAATGCATATAAGCCATTTATGCGATTAACGTTTTGCAAACCATTATATATATTAAAACTTACATAAAAATGATGATTTGAATGATTTAGCGAAATTCAGTTATTTTCTGAATCAGTTTTTAGCTCTTTTCAATAGAAAATGGTTAAAAACATTGGAAAAATTCAAAAAGCCTTATATTAAAAAAGTGCAAATTTGTGCAGCTAAATTCTTCACGATCCTTTAGTTTACATCTCAAAGTACCCTTGGAACTGAATTTAAGCCTGGGACAACTTGGGACAAAAAAGTACTCGATGTGTTAACTGTAAGCTTATTCGGTTTTTTAACCGCTTTTTAAAAAAAAAACATCATAAAAGCCACTATTTTGAAGCTTTTTTTTAGTTTTTTATTATTTCTAGGAAGCCTTTTTTGTAAGTTTTCAAATGGTGTAAAAACATTTTTCGTAAGTATTATAGAAAAAAAGTTATATTCATTTGAGTAAACCATAGTTTTTGTTAATAAAAACAAGTTTTTCTCCATTGGCCCAACTTTGGCATCTCATATCTGAGTGTGCAATGCAAATCATGCCCTAATATTTTGGGGATTTCTTAGCAGACATGTTACAATGAAATGGCGAACAAGAATTGAAATTTGGGGCACATCACTTTTTGATTATTGGCCACCTAATAAGCCATAGTGAAGCCCCCCGGTGAACCAGGCTCGTTTCGGCCGATATGTTTGCTTGACACACTCGGAAAGCTGTTGGAGAGGATCATCCTCAATAGACTGATGGCGTTCACTGAGGGAGAGCGTGGACTGTCGGAGTGGCAGTTTGGATTCCGGAAAGGAAGGTCAACGGTAGATGCCATCAAAACAGTGATTGACACTGCCGACAAAGCAAGAACAAAAAAACGAAGAGGTAACCGTTACTCTGCTGTCGTGACGATAGATGTGAGAAACGCCTTTAACAGTGCAAGCTGGGAAGCCATTGCTGTGGCGTTACATAAAATGAAGGTTCCGGATTATCTGTGCAAGATACTAGGAAGCTACTTCGAAAACCGGGTCTT
>NW_018734962.1:0-25447 GCF_002204515.2 Aedes aegypti | reverse complement strand
AACTATCATAATATGCAGATGAAGCACATCATCAAGTTTATGCATTAATGACTATTTTCTGTCTGCCTTTCTTTCATTCTGCTGTGATTGGATTTTATCATCTCTCTCTCTCTCTCTCTCTCTCTCTCTCTCCTCTCTCTCTCTCTCTCTCTCTCTCTCTCTCTCTCTCTCTATCTCTCTCTCTCTCTTCTATCTCTCTCTCTCTCTCTCTCTCTCTCTCTCTCTCTCTCTCTCTCTCTCTCTCTCTCTCTCTCTCTCTCTCTCTCTCTCTCTCTCTCTCTCTCTCTCTCTCTCTCTCTCTCTCTCTCTCTCTCTCTCTCTCTCTCTCTCTCTCTCTCTCTCTCTCTCTCTCTCTCTCTCTCTCTCTCTCTCTCTCTCTCTCTCTCTTCTCTCTCTCTCTCTCTCTCTCTCTCTCTCTCTCTCTCTCTCTCTCTCTCTCTCTCTCTCTCTCTCTCTCTCTCTCTCTCTTCCTCTCTCTCTCTCTCTCTCTCTCTCTCTCTCTCTCTCTCTCTCTCTCTCTCTCTCTCTCTCTTCTCTCTCTCTCTCTCTCTCTCTCTCTCTCTCTCTCTCTCTCTCTCTCTCTCTCTCTCTCTCTCTCTCGCGCTGCTTTTATTTATCAGACTTGACACAATTTGCGATACATTGCCGATCATAGACCGCTTCAGATGGGATGCTTTTCTTCGATTGCTTCGATCGTGCTTCAAAACCAAATGAGGGCGAATTTTTGCAATGCCTGCTTAAACCAAAAAGTGCAATTTTGAGACACCATAATGAACAGTCGTCAAAGCATGTTAAAGATGGAGGTGTATAGGTTAGATCCGACACGATTCATGTTATATCTTAACCCGTATCTGCCCAGCAAATGTAAAAAAAATTCAAATTGCTACCAATTAGGCAATTCTTGACGGATTGTCTTCGTTTAAGGTGATGATGAACCGAAGCCAAATTTAAAATTTTCAAGAGCACGGATCTGGGGAACCAAACATCCGTTTAAGCAAAAACTTAATCGATTTGTCACCACAAGCTAGTGACCAATCGATTAACTTTTCAACTTAAACGGATGTTTGGTTCTCTAGATCCGTGCTCTTGAAAATATGAAGTTTGGCTTCAATTCATCTTCACCTTAAGTTCAAATGGAATTGTTTGGACTTAAGTTTTTCGAGGATCATTGGAATTCTTGTAAATGGTTCAGATTATTCCGGTGTGTTACTGGGTCAAGTTGGGTAAAAAGGGCCCCATCTTCCTTTTCATAAACTTTTACCCAATTTATTAGAATAAATCTGACTGCAACTAAACCTGTTTTTGTAGTTTTGACTACAGACGTCCTGTGTGAACTAAAATAAACAATGAGTCCAGATTTGGCCTTGGA
Organism: Aedes aegypti; assembly: GCF_002204515.2. Classification (NCBI taxonomy): domain Eukaryota; kingdom Metazoa; phylum Arthropoda; class Insecta; order Diptera; family Culicidae; genus Aedes; species Aedes aegypti. The sequence goes on along the minus strand of NW_018734962.1, from coordinate 24,078 downwards.
TTTTATTTTTCTCCTAAACTGTCGAAATTTTAGTGTTTAAGGTGAAGATGAATCGAAGCCAAACTTCAAATTTTCAAGAGCACGGATCTGAAGAACCAAACATCCATTTAAGCTGAAATTGGTCACTAGCTGGTGGTGACCAATCGATTAAGTTTTCAGCTCAAACGGATGTTTGGTTTTTCAGATCTGCTCTCTTGAAATTTTGAATTTCATCACCTTAACTTAGCGATATTGGCCACCTGGAGGACAGGGCCAACGATTTAGTGTTGACCAGGTTTTTCACAAAATGGGAAACTTACGAGTTTACCGAATATTGTCAACTATTCTCCTATTCCTAGGTAGCAAATACCCTTAAAATGATCTTGTTTGATCAGATCTGAACTGTTTTTTTTTTAAAGATACCGTAAAATGGGGCGAAACTGTTCTGTAACTCCAAGTAGAATACATGTATTATTATCCAAATATTTTTAAAACATGTACTGGTTGAATGTCTATCGAATTATACAAACGAAATTTCGACGAAATGTTCACTTAATAACGAAAATATTTAAAAAAATCAATAAGTGGAGTTTTTGATTCCGGGGTGAAGTGATCAATTATTGCAAAAAGTTTCCTAAAATAAAGAGATATGCTATTCACTAGATTTGGGGTCACTGAATCTGGAACAAGTCCAAAAATCTTACAACTTAATGATTTATCGGTCAATTTTAAATTTGAATGTTGTAAATTACAGAATACACCACATTAAACGCCTAAAGGTATGCAATTTTCTTCGATATTAGCAACTTGCGCACAAAAATATACTTTTTTTACTCAGAAAACGATTGTTTATCCACTAAGCAAATTCACAGAGCATATCTGGAATGTATGAAACAGTTTATTTAAATGGTGTCTTTATATTGTCTTGTCAATAGTCGATTGTTTGGAAAAGAACCCTTCAACAGTTCATCAAACATTTCATAAAAATCTGTTTTCCCATGCTATAATTATCTTGAATGTCAAACCGAACTAAGGAACATGAAGAGCAGCCATCAGGCAATACGACGTCACAGAAATTGTGCTAATTCAAATCGAATCATAGCTCTCTTGACAGTTTATACATGTGGGTACGCGAATGATCAACTTCTCCCCGCTGATCAACTACATTCCGAATTACGGTAATTATCTTTTTTTACCCGACTTTATCCAGTGACCCACCGGAAAAACTACGAACCGATAGACATTTCCAAAAATTCCAATGATCCTCGAAAAACAAGACGTCCAGACGATTCCATTAATACTAAACCAAAGGTAATCCGTCAAGAGTTGCCAAAATGGCAGCCACTTCAATTTTTTTACATTTGCTAGACCGATACGGGTTAACCCTCTAATACCAAATTTTAATGTGCGATCTAAATATCATTTTGCGTTACCTAAAACACGTTTTGGGCAGTGGTTTATTTTTATTCGCAAACAGTGAACCAAATTGTCATCAGAATAGATGAAAAACAAACAACAAAGCAAGCTCGCTCACAACCGTTTGTCACAACTGTTGCGGATAAGGACACAATCAAAAGCAAAATTGTCACGACAATCTTAGAGCACAACATTGTTGCAACCAATTCAACTCGCAATTAATCAGTTATTTTAAACATAAAACCAAATTTGTTTATAGATGCTGTTTGATAATGTGTCAATGTTTACCAACACGGAGAAAGTTCTCGAAAACTGCAATGCGAAGCCTAGAAAATCGCTGCGCACGTGGTGATTAATCTTTGTCATATTCTGTTCAAGTGATGACAAACTGATGTTGCGGAATAAAATTGTTGCAACAAGAATAGAAGGTGACAATGTTTGTTGCTGCGTGTTGGGTGACAATTGATTTACTGTTCGCAAATCTATGAATTTCACTTTTTGATTTTTTGATTCTTATTTTTGAACATCCCTATCTTTTTTTATTTTTCTTGAAGCCACTTCTGGTTACTGATTTTTGGCAATCATAAAAATTCAAGTTTTTATTGTACTTTAAAAAATATTAAATAATTCATTTTCCCGTATTTATTTTCAATTTCCGTGTAATTAACAGAAAAATAACAGGTGTGAAATTGTTTTGATACCATCAAGCTTTTCTTCTGTGATAAGTTGATCGTAGAAAATATAAAAGGTACGATTTTTTATATTACTCGTTACCCTAGGAATTTGTAAGTTATACACATAAGAATACATTTTTTTCAAACACATTTCAAAAATACAAAAAGGTACAAAATTCATAAAACAATTTTCTTCATGTTATGAGCCAAGGTTTAAGCCAAAAATAAAATCATTTTGATTTTTGAGCTACGAAAAAATGCACAAAATCTAAAGTGTACCCCGAAAAAGCGGGGTTGGGTGTTAAAGGATTAAGCAAGATATTGTCGATTTGAAAGTATAGTTAAGTATAAAACAAAATTTTGCTGTTTCTTAGCTTCCCAACAATATCAATAGTTGATTTCTTTGAACAGAAAAAAATAATAGAATTCGTAGAAAATTAGTATAAATTCTAAATTTCGTTTCGTTTTAAAACCTCAATGCCACATCAGCTTTCGTAACGAGCTACATGAAACTTTTAAATTTAATATCGTTTCGTTTAGATCAGTGTAAAAAAATCCGGGTTCCGTTTCGTTTCGATATGAAAAAATGCATATCGCATACCCTTAATGCAGAAAGTGTGCTACTGGTTTGTCAACTACTTATGCCAGAAATACAAGTTAAGGCTTAGTAGTTGCCTGTTCTTAGATTCAGCAGTCATATTGACTTTGCATCTTATAATTCAAGTTAATAAAACTCAGTCTACACAGTTAATATTGGTATTAAAAAGCATCATTATATGTAATACTTTTTAAGCTTTGTCAGAGCAAAATCAAATGATTTTTATTACTTCTAAATCGAGAGAAGCATTACCAGAAATCATAAACGACGTTTGCAAATTTCAATGACGGCCTACATCGTCTTAACGTAGTTCATAATTACGTCTTTCTTTACGGCCTCATGAGAAGTAATTGTAATCATCAATTATTATCCTATACAGTTTAGGAAAACAACTCAAGTTCCACTACATATATCGTTTTGAAAATGCATCACTACAATTCTATAAATGTAGTGCACATCGTAATAAATGTTTAGCTTCATCGATCAACTGAAATTTAAATTTTACTTATGCAAAGTGTTGTTGATGTTTGTTGGGTGAGATAAAAGATATGAAAAATGTCATGAACTCCCGTGTTATTTTGGAAGGCGCATTTCACTCCTCGTTCCCTTAGTTCTATATTGCTCATTATGAAGAATGATGAAGAACTATCTGCTTAATGAAAAAAATGATATGAAGAAAGCAACAAAGTCACGATGGTTCATACAAAACATAAAATCCATCAGTTCTGCCAAATTTAAATCAAATGTGTTCTTATGAGCTAGGCCACTAGACTGCATGGAAACACCACTATTATTAAACTTGAAAAAATAGGATACTAAGAAAATACAGCTATTGTTCATAAATCCATTTGACAATAATTTAAGTTTGAGCTCTAATATTCAAATTTTTTTAAAAAGAACAACCGGTGCAACACTGACAGCTATTCTCAATAGATGATGAAATCTCTATTTTTTATTTTGAGAACTAGAATGAACGACACCACACCTTAAAGACCCTTTAGTAACGCTATCGCACTTCCAAGGTAAGCTCCCTCGTGTTACATAATCACACTGCACTTCAATCGACAAAGGGATGGAGTTCCTTGAACTCTCCCATTACCGGAAAGACAGTTTATACCTGGATATTAATTAAGTTTCAACACCTATACTTATACAGCAATCACTAGTAAAACTTTAACCACACTGTCCCTTTCGGATTTCAAAACATGAGCAATGTTGAAAATTAATTACGTTCTTTGCATTATTAACACTCTCCTCTTTTATTTACTCCGTGCGGATTATCAGCTTTTACCAACTGAGAATAAGTGATTTCCATATCCATGAAATACGTCAGAACAGTTACAACCGGAAGACTACTTGAACATCGAGATGCTTGCGTCCAGTGACTGGCTTGTGCGAACGAGGAGTGGTTGAAAATTTTCCACCGAAAAAGTGCGCACTTCAAAATCGATTCCTTCTGCTTGCACCACACTAACACACAGCTTCAGCCCAGCTTTAAGAACAGCAGCCGACATTGAGAGCGAACGAGGAAAGATATGATAAATTCCATCATTTCTGGATTTGACGAGAAATTTAACCTCAGCCAACGACGGCTTGTCTAACGAAACTGGGAAAAGTCTAGTGCGAATAGCGAACGGTGACGTCACGAGATTGCAAAATACGAAGTCGAGACACTCCAATTCGCAAACAAAATCGCGGCAGGGATCATGCGCACCAACTGATTACTCGGGATGCATTGCTATGTACATTTGAGCTCCCTTAGGGAAGGAGTCTCATAAGGGGGGGACTTTTGCCACTCGAAATGTGACAGTTACAAACGTTATCAGAACTCTCCATTCCCCTCCTCATTTGGTTACTATGAGTGAGCAGAATCTGTTTCGGTATACCAAGAAGGGGAAGCACATTACGGGCATTCAAATAAATGTTACGCATGTAACGATGTTTTAAGAGAACAGTGAAAGTACGATTGAGGATGATGAACAATTATAAGAAGTATAGTAATTGATTGATACAATCCAGCTACGGTTGGTAAATGGCTGGGCATGGCGTACCATTGCACAGTGGTCCAGGAATCAGTTTTACGAGGAAAGATGCATTTTGAGCTTTAGGATTTAACATTAGACAAAACGTTCTTCTACAAAGTGTTTGTATTAGAAAGGTCCTTTGTTTGGTGTTATTAAAAATTAGGGTGGACCACATTTTCATAGAAATTGTGTAACTAACTTTCTTATTTGTAGAAATTATATTATACATGCTTCAGCAAAGTTGTAGACCCATCCAATTTTAAGCAACTTTGTCAAAAACAGTTTTTTTTTGTATCACTTAAATTGACCGATTTAGAGCTATTTTCCTACGGTGGCATAGGGTGGTCCGAACAAAACTGGTTTTCTGGCTCTAGAGTTTTCAATTCAAAATTTCTCATCAAAGTAGTCTATGAAACACTTTTAGAGCTTTAAAAAATTGCGTAATTTGGTGAGTGAAGAAACTCGCTATCTCCTTTCGTTTGGGAGTTATTGTTGTTTTTCTCTCAAAAACATGCCTACTTTGATTGAGAATATCTCTGATTGGGGCAAACATAAAAAATATCTTTTGACCGGCATTCAAAAGACAAAACAAAATTGTTATTACAACAAAAAATTACAGATGTGTTATTTTTGTAACTCTAATAAAATGTCTTGAAAAACAAATATTTTTATCACAAAAACTTAAATAACTTTTGAACTAAAATAGATATCAACAATATTTTTGCATAAAAACTTGTGTTTTAATAAGTTCTTAAAAGTCGTTCATAGACGACTTTGAATGAGAAACTAATATTGAAAACACTAGAGTTGAAAACTTATTTCTGTTGGACCACCCTGCGATGATTACGAAAAAATGCTCTAGATTGGTCAAACTTTGAGCTACAGAAAAACTTTTTTGGCAAAGTTGATCAAAATTTCAAGTTCTACCGCTTTGCTGAAGAGTATATACCAGTATTTTTGCAAATAAAAAAGTTGATTATGATTTGTGTGATATTGTGGACCACCCTAGTTTTTAATGACACAGTATGACAGCTTACATTTTTAGAAACAATTTTGTAGAAGATCATTTTTGTCTAAAATTTTATTTAACATGCTCAAAATGCAAATAATAAAAAAATACATACTCTGAAAATCTTCAAAATAGTTTTAGAGGCCCTATCTATCTTATTTCAGATTTCTCGTCAAAGTGGTCTATGAACGACTTTTAGAACTTAATAAAACGCAAATTTTCATGCAAAAAGATCGTTGATATCTATTTAGTTCAAAAGTTATTTAAGTTTTTGTGATAAAAAATATTTGTTTTTCAAGACATTTTTATTAGAGTTACAAAAATAAACACATCTGTAATTTTTTTGATATAATATACAATTTCATTTTGTCTTTTGAATGCCGTCAAAAGATATTTTTTATGTTTGCCCCAATCAGAGATATTCTCAATCAAAGTAGGCATGTTTTTGAGAGAAAAACAACAATAACTCCCAAACGGAAGGAGATAGCGAGTTTCTTAACTCACCAAATTACGCATTTTTTTAAAGCTCTAAAAGTGTTTCATAGACTTACTTTGATGAGAAATTTGAATTGAAAACTCTAGAGCCAGAAAACCAGTTTTGTTCGGACCACCCTATGCCACCGTAGGAAAATAGCTCTAAATAAGACAATTTAAGAGATACAAAAAAACTTTTTTTTGACAAAGTTGCTTGAAATTGAATGGTCTTACAACTTTGCTGAAGCATGTATTATATAATTTCTACAAATAAGAAAGTTAGTTACACAATTTCTATGAAAATGTGGTCCACCCTAATTTTCAATAACACCAAACAAAGGACCTTTCTAATACAAACAACTTTGTAAGAAGACCGTTTTTGTCTAATGTTTGATTCTAAAGCTCAAAATGCATCTTTCCGCGTAAAACTGATTCCTGGACCATAGTGCATTGGAACCTCGCGTACCTGAAGGAAAAAAATAGACCCCTCTGTGCGGTCCTAGCCTTTTGCCCAGCAAATCCTATCCCTACTTCCTACGCGAGTACGAGTACGAGTAACCTTTGGTCTTTGGAACTTTGGTCGTATGCTGACAGGGAAGGGGGGGTTTGCTTTTGCTCTTGCTTCTGCAAACCTTGAGCGTCTGTACTCCATGTTAGGAGCGGCTCACAACAGCGTCTGCTCCCCATGTCAGGGGCGGCTGATCATCGTCCAAGTGCCAGAGAAGGACTCTAAGCTAAACTGTGCACTATGGTCCTCCGGAAATCTAGGGGGTTGGTGTCAGGCCCTGCAAGCCAGCCGTAAAAATCAAGCAACAAATAATCAACGAGAGAATACGATCCGGGACAATCGAGAAGAGCATAGCGACGTAAAGGGACTAGCGATTGGAAGCTCGGTACGTGGAACTGTAAATCATTCAACTTCATCGCTACACGCTTACTCGCCGACGTGCTGAAGGACCCGCGGATTCGGCATCGTAGCGTTGCAGGAAGACGCTTTTTACGCGCAGCTCGAACGCCGAGTACGACAGCTGCCCAAAGCCACGGACGTCAAATCATCATAGGAGATCTAAACGCTCAGGTTGGCCAGGAGGAGCAATTTAGACCGACTATTGGAAAGTTCAGCGCCCACCGGCTGACGAACGAAAACGGCCTACGACAAATTGATTTTTCCGCCTCCAAGAATATGGCCATTCGTAGCACCTACTTCCAGCACAGCCTTCCCATACCGATACACCTGGAGATCGCCACAGCAGACAGAATGGCAAATCGACCACGTTCTGATTGATGGTCGACACTTCTCCGACATTATCGACGTCAGGACCTATCGTGGCGCTAACATCGTCTCTGACCACTATCTGGTGATGGTCAAACTGCGCCCAAAACTCTCAGTCGTTAACAACGTACGGTACCGAGGGTTGCCCCGGTACGATCTAGAGCGACTTAAGCAACCGGATGTCGCAGCGGCATACGCGCAGCACCTCAAGGCTGCATTACCGGAAGAGGGTGAGCTGGATGAAGCCCCTCTTGAGGACTGCTGGAGAACAGTAAAAGCAGGCATCAACGATGCAGCTGAGAGCAACGTCGGGTACGTGGGACGGAGTCGACGGAAACGATTGGTTCGACGATAAGTGCCAGGAGGTTTTGGAGGAGAAGAATGCAGCGCGGGCGGGTCATGCTGCATCAAGGGACCCGGCAGAGCGTGAAACGCTATAGACGGAAATGGCAACAGCAGATCCTCCTCTTTTGGGAGAAAAAACGCCGCCTGAGGAGACGGAGTGCGAAGAGATGGAACAGCTGTGCCGGTTTCAAGAAACGCGTAAGTTCTATCAGAAGCTCAACGCATCCCGCAATGGCTTCGTGCCGCGAGCCGAGATGTGCAGGAATAAGGATGGGAGGATTCTGACGGACGAGCGTGAGATGATCGAAAGGTGGAAGCAGCACTTCGATGAGCACCTGAATGGCGCTGAGAGCACAGGCAATGAAGGACGGGACAATGGAGGAAATGCCTTCGTCATTACTGCGGGAAGATGGGAAACCAACCAGCCCCCACTTTGGTTAAGGTTAAGATGCCATTCACCAGCTCAAGAACAATAAAGCTGCTGGTAAGGATGGTATCGGAGCTGAACTTATAAAGATGGGTCCGGAGAAGCTGGCCATTTGTCGGCACCGGCTGATAGGCCACAATCTGGGAAACAGAACAGCTAGGAGGAGTGGAAGGAAGGGGTGATATGCCCCATCTACAAGAAAGGCGACAAGTTTAGATTGTGAGAACTTTCGAGCGATCACCATTCTAAATGCGGCCTACAAAGTATTATCCCAGATCATCTTCCGTCGTCTGTCTTGGTTTAGGGACAAAATGTCGAAAGACAAAACGTCGAATCTCAAAATGTCGAATGCAAAAACGTCGAGTCCCCAAAACGTCGGAAGGGACAAACGTCGAAAGCAGTAATTTTTCTAGCGAAGGTGTTTGGATAAATAGTGTTGCTAAGGAAAAAGTTGGTTGCGATGCAAACGGTGTTGGAAACAGCAAAATTTGCAATTTTTCATCACAGTAAGCATAGAACAAATTTTCAGAAAAATGTCACTTTTACATCCATTTCTGGCGAGTAAAGAAGCTAATTGAAATTGAAGCCCAAGTTATGCAGAACTGATTCAAACTTGTCAATTATGTTGGGGATATAGGTTTCGTGGCTTATACATTCAGCAATGCATTCCGCAGATTCCTAAAGTTGTGTGAAAAGTCACGTTTCTTTTCTTCCCCAACTCTTCCTTTACAGGCACATAACTTCCGTAAATCCTAGTTCTTCCCTTCCGATAATTAATGTTTACCAGTCACATACAATTAAACCACATTATTTTTAGTGAAACATCGTGCGCGAATATTGCCTTCTTTTTTGAATGCATATAGATTGATCACTGGATAATCTATTAGTGTTGTACAAACCATGGGCGTAAATAGTGGTCAGTCTTGAGGGGGGCCACGGCCCTTCTCATGAGAGATAGAAGTCGTAAAGGATTTAATAACTTTACAGTGCTTGTTTCGATAAAATTTGGTGAACTGATTAAAGTGGCGCACTTTCATACAGAGGTAGATCAAAACCTTGAAAATCGTCTAAAATTGATTGATCAACTTTCCATGTTTACTAATGTCACTTTATGGAAAAAATAGTAAACGTAAACGTAATTTAAAAATCTTTTTGGTCGTGTTATATTGCCAAGATGACTTGTTCAAAACCCATCTCAATCAAGGTTTAAGATCAATGTTGAACCCTCTTGAAGCCGAAAAGCAAAAGAAAACAAGCCTTAAATAAAGAAAAACGCATGCTAGTTTGAAAATATGGATTATTGTTGCTTCCCCATTTTTAGTTTATAACAGTTTTCAAAATTGATTGTCTCAAACGAACTTTTGCCCCCACCGGTGGGGCAAGAGTAAGAATCAAGTATGAGGCAAAAGGCCGCTGGCCACATGATCACGCAAGTTTTGCTAAACATAAAGATTAATATGTGGATTGGAGTAATTTGTAATTTCTCTGAGAGTTTATATGTGTTGTCGAACTTTTGCCTCAGCTGATTCGAACATTAGCTCCGCTATGGGTAAAAAATTGATTCCATGCATTTATGTAATAACTTATACACCTCAGAGCCATCCTAATGATAAGCCTTGAAACCCCCTACACTTAAAATCAGAGAAGATTTAAATCCTTATTTTTTTCCATGTGAAGAAAGTTTGACCAAAAATTACAATTTTTACGTTAAAAACAACAAATAGCCATAAGTTTTCCAAATCTCGAACCTATGCCTCACTTTACTTTATTGTTGAATTCTTGGGCTACTGAAAATCGAAAAAGAATCCGACCGGCAGTGTTTGATAGACTCACACTCAAAAATATCAATCAATACGCTCTCCCGTGAGAGCAAACTCATTAGAGATCTGCTTCGCAAATCTCACGCTTCAAGATTTTGATGCAAAATCAAGCTCAATCAACTCAAACCGTAAAAAATGATTCTGTCGCAAAACCCGGCAAAAACTCGTGAAAACCCGAATGTTGTTGTTTACGTTAGAAAGGATTAACATAATTTACCAGCACCTAACAAGAAATTATTGCCCTGTGGGAGTAAACTGTGGAAATACGAGACAATGAGTTGAAAAGGTGAAGCCAACTCATCCATGATTTTTTGACTGCTGAGTTGCATGATTGACAACTCACGCATGAAAAATCTCAAGCGTGAGTTGTGAGAAAATTGAGTTTTTTCACAACACTGCCGACCGGTTTCAAAATATAAATTGTACAACTGAGAAATACAGAAGCTCATTCTAGAAAAACAATCAGTTTCTATACAGGAGACTGACATAAATGTAAGTAAAGGTCGCCTAACAAACAGCTGTTTCGTTGGACTTAGTAAAATAAGGAATCTGCGCCAAGAGAAATTAGAGAATATTTTGTGATTTTACATGCATAAAATTTCTAATGTTAGTTGTAACTTACAGAAAAACCGTTTGCAGTTAGGCTTTTCTAGATTTGTTCAACTTGCAATGAAAAACATAATTAAAACAGTAATGCTCTTAATCGTCGATATCTCGTCATGAATCTAGAAACAAGTTTAATCTAAGTAAACGCAACGTCTTCTTATTACAGAAATTTACATGAATGCAGATATATTATTAACCCTTCAGTCACAGACAAACAGACGTAACACTTCGAATCAAATCTCAATCAAAATCATACTCACGAGGACATGTACGCCAATGCTAAAATTAGTTGTGTTTGGCCGGACGGGAACAACAGATGGCGGTAGTGTGTAAACGTCAAACGCGAACAGAAACGATGCCGAGCGCTGTGGGTGGCGGATTTGGCCACCTACCACATTTTTGTATTGACGTTAAAAAGGTGGTCGATGGACAATGTGGTGAGAGTGTGACGTCTGTTTGTCTGTGCTTCAGTCGTCGCGCGGTTTGTCACCGTCAGAACCACTACGCTTGATGCTGTGTACGATAAGCGAGGTTTTTCCACCACTGTTGTACAAAATACAACAGCGCGACGACTGAAGTGTTTAAAACGAATAAAACATCTCTAAAACAGAATTGATGTGGGAAACGGGCCTAGTGAGTGGCTAGAACACACGCCGCAGGACCTGGGATCGGTATGCCATCCCCGAGATAAATGAATGAATTTGAATATAAAATATTTAAAAGTTCGTGAAAATATAAACTTGGCTTGCTGCACCATTGTTTATTTGTGGGACATATTTGTTGTTAAACTTTACCATAACTCTCATATACAAAATATTTTCCCAGTAACAGCTGTTCGTTCTAGATAATGAATCACAAAATATCGCAGCTTGTTTTAAAATTTGAAGAGACTTTGGTTTTCTAATTGACAATACAACTACAAATGAATCGAACCAGGTCTGCCAATTCTAAAACGAGCTTCAATGAATTTCAATAACGGAAAAGGGGCGGAAAGGTAACAGTATGCAGTACTGTGACGTTTTACAACTACATATTGCTTTTGCCTGTCAAACAGTGAACATCCAGAAATTTATATTCAACATGCATTTAACGTGTTTAGTATCATAAGGGCATGTTTGATTACTAAACACTATTTTTAGCTATATTGTAATTGCTTTTCCATATTTTTTTTCGGGGGGGCCAATCCAATGATTCAGGGGGACATGCCCCCCCTGGCCCCTCCCTATTTACGCCAATGGGCAGAACCGAGGAGAGATGCGGCTTACGAACCGAGTATTGTGGCGTGAAATTGTTTGATTCAGTGTTATCTGTGTAGATGTTTACTTAAATCAATGAAAAAAATGAATCCAGCTACGGTAGTTGATTTGATCGCATAATTTTGCTTTGTAAAACTGACGTAATCATTCAAGCAAGAGATTATTTGTATATTTGTTTTACCGGCATTTCGGTTTATTTTTTAAAGTAAGAAGGAGCATGGAAAAGAAAGCAATGAAATAGGCATTTCACGGCCGAAATTTTATCTCCCTTTGCTCCTCAGGCGGTACGCGTTTCTCATTTCTTCCGGAACTGGCCGGTACACTGTCATAGTCGCAGTGGTTTGGGGTAAACAATGGCTGAACTGGGAAATCACTGGAGTTCCGATCTGCTTAACATGACCCCGGTAGTGGACCTAGCCAACTTCAAAATTATCTCGATTCTTTACAAAAAATACCTCGACATTGGTAATGTCGATCTTGTGATTCCAAGTTGCGAATGGCTTCCGATTTCTCAGGTGTCTTTTACCGATTACCCATTACCGATACTACACTAAGCCGCTACGTGGTCTTATGCATTGCATGTTCTTTCAAGGTGGTAAAGTTTTTTGCACGATATGTTCTTAGATTATGGCTTTAGAACGGTCTCGGACAGCAATCTTCACTTCTGGAGCCTTCCTTAGCCGAGTGGTTAGAGTCCACGGTTACAAATCAAAGCCATGCTAACGGTGTCTGGGTTTGATTCCCGGTCGGTCCATAACCTTTCGTAATAGAAATCTCCTTGACTTCCCAGGGCATACAGTATAATCGTACCTGCCACTCGATATGCGAAAATGGCAGCTTTGCAAAGAAAGCTCTCATCTATCTATCTATCTATCCATCTAACTATCTATCTATCTATCTATCTATCTATCTATCTTTTTTTTTCATGCAACTAGGAGTTTAAAAATCTTCATAGACTGCGCCTGGATATGTTCATGCTCATGCAGTGTAATTTTTGGCGCGTGTGGGATCCACTTAGTGCCTTCCCCACTAAAAACACTCTCCTAGGTTTAGTACCATCACCAGTCACCCTCCGGAACTACCTTCCGGTATTACTTCGAAGGGGAGGACAACGTGCTGAGCGCACCACTTCAATTTGTTATTCTACATGCTGAGCCCTTCGGCTCCTGTTAACAGTTTTTAAAAACCGTTTCAACGACGTGCCTCATGCTGAGCCCTTCGGCTCCACTCGTTAAGTAATTTGTTAATACCTATTTTCGCCCTTTGGCGACCCGTCAATTTGTTAATACCTACATGCAACATTCTGAGCCCTTCGGCTCCAGTTTGTGCAACCACTCTGAGCTCATACGAAGCCCGCACTCGTACGGTTACGGCGACCATCTCCTTTCCATAGTTCAGCTGGTAAGATGCCGAGGTCGGTCCAACGATTCCGGTTGAGCATAACTTTCCGGTTCGTAGGCGCCCCGACTATTCAATACCAGCGTTCCGACGTAATTCTACTCCGACCAGTCCCGACGGTGGACCTAATCTACACCGACGGAGATTCCCCGGCGGTGGAATTTCTCCCTACACCGATTCTTCTACTTCTACGATACGAGCCGACCGGAGGGGTGCCGAAGTCAGTCCAGCGATTCCGGTGGAGCCTTAGCTTCCGGTTCACTGGTGCCCCGACGACCCTTAACCGTCGCTATGACACGTCTACTCAACTAGTCCCCGGCCGGTGAACCTAGCCTACACCGACGAAGAATTCCCGGCGATGGAAGTTCTTCCGAGACCGATTCTTCTTCTGCTGCTGCTACTGCTGCCTCTTCAATTTTTTACGGGCCGAACCGGTAGGGTGCCGGAGTCAGTCCAGCGATTCCGGTGGAGGCTAACTTCCGGTTCACTGATGCTCCTACGACCCGGGGCCGGTGCTTACGTCGCGTCTACTCAGCTAGTCCCCGGCGGTGGATCTAGCCTACTCCGGCGGAGAGTTCCCCGGCAAAGGAATATTCTCCCGGAACCGAGCAGTATCACTTTCCCTTCATTCCGCTCTTTTAGAGTGTCGAAAAACAGTCCGGCGCCCTTCTTCGTTCGGCAGGGGCTGCCTACGTCAATCTGACGCTGCTCCTCTCGCCATGTCCGCTGTAGTGTTGACATAATCTGAACAACAGATCGGTTCACCGCGTTCCACTTATCTTTCATTACTACACATTTTTTAGGACGATATTTTCCACGTTCACGTCGTCTCCGACGATGGCAGTCCATTTCGCTTCGCTGCTGTGAAAACCGTGGGCAAGTAAAGACTACGTGCTCTGGTGTTTCTTCTATGTCTCGGCATTCAGGGCACAACGGTGACCTTGCGTGGCGAAACCTGTGCAAGTACTGCTTAAAGCAGCCAATGACCAGACAGGAATGCGTCAGTTGAAAATTAATCTCGCCGTGCGCTCTAGTGGTCCATATCGACACGTTTGGAATCAGTCGGTAAGTCCACCTGCCCTTCTCTGCGTTGTTCCATTGCTGCTGCCATTTACTAAGCGTGTTGGCTCTCGCTCTGTTCCGGACTCTCCCTGTGGCTCGATCCCTGTAGCACTCGCTATCCTCTCCAGTAGAAGGCAGATAGGAATCATTCCGGCTATTACGTGCACGGCGTGCGATGATATCGTTCGGATACGCCACTCGCTACACGCATTGCCATCAGCCTAAACGTACGTTCAACTGGGCACGATTTCGTCCTGTCTTCAGTGCCGCCGACCACGCTGGAGCTGCATACCGGATGATCGACGTTGACACGCTCGCCAGTAGCCTCCTCTTGCTACTTGCTATCTATCTATCTATCTATCTATCTATCTATCTATCTATCTATCTATCTATCTATCTATCTATCTATCTATCTATCTATCTATCTATCTATCTATCTATCTATCTATCTATCTATCTATCTATCTATCTATCTATCTATCTATCTATCTATCTAAATAAATAAATAAAAATGGAGTGGTGTTTGTATATTCACTAAATGGCTGGATAACGTATGAACGGATTTACGTAAATTTTCACAGTTGTACTCGACAAGAGATGCGACGTGATAGTGCGTGGAAAAAAATAAGTAAAGTCCTCGGAATAATCGGGAAAACGAGTGAAGTTGATGTGCCATTTTGTATGAGATATTACATGACGTTTTACAACAGCCTGCTTGATAGCAAGACGAAGTTTGCCGGGACCACTAGTTAAGAATAAAAGAGGACTACATTACTGCCTTGCGGCATTCCACTTTGATGGATCGCGTAGATCTATGTATATTTTGTTAGTGCTACAAAACTGTTTTCTATCATTGAGATAACTCTAAATAATATCATAGTCTAGTCCACGTACGCCATACCTTTCTAATTTTTTTATAATATATGATGAGTCGGCGTATCGAATGCCTTTTTAAGGTCAATAAAAAGGCCCTCAATTGAAATTTTTTTTATCAATACCTTCGAGCAAAAAACTTACGAGTATCACAATAGCTGTTGAAGTGTTGCATCCTTTACAAAAACCGTATTGGAATTTGTACATAATATTATGTTTGTTAAAAAAATCAAAAAGTTGTGTCACAAGCAGTTTTTTTTAAAATATTTTACTGAATACGGATAAGGTAGAAATGAGTCGATAGTTACATAGGTAAGTTGCATCACCAGACTTGGTGGTGAAATTGGTGTAACTATTGCTACTTTGGGCATTTGGGATAAGTTCCTTGATTGAGCATTTGATAAAAAAGATATGGAAATATTTCAGTAAATTTGTTCTCATTTGATTTAATTATACTTGACGGAAAATTATCATGTCTGAAGCTCTTCTTTTCGTCCAGTTCATGTATTACCTCGCGGATATTTGTTGAATTTAAGAAAATGGTTTGTTCTATATGAGTTACTGTTGTCATTGGATTCCTATTATTTCTTTTGATGAATTTCGCCAAATTTTCTCCGATATTTGAAAAAATAATTTTAAAGATTTCACAAATTTCCTCCTTGTTCGAAGTTCCTAGTCCTTCATAATTAAGTTCTATTTTGACTGATTGTTTTTACGTCCCATAAACTTCATTTAAACTTTTGGAAAGCTTGGCGTAAGAAGTGTTGTTTAGAACACGCTCATAATAATTAATGTAACACGTTTTCTTGACAATATCAGTCTTTTTGGAAATATATTAAAACATTTATTTCAAGTGATTATAAAACGGATTACTTTTAACTTTTTTCAAGTATTTGTTCTTAAGTTTTATCCACAGCCAAGCATGAGCATGAGCATGATTCACCACCCGCAGATGCTACTCCGTTATTGCAAGAACAGCTGTACTCACACACAGAATCAACAGACGCTACTTGGGATTAGAAGCTCCTCTATGTGTAAGTACTGGTGCGCTCATTATATAATAAACAATAACGGCGCCGGGTGCATCCGAATGTAGGTCAATTTGGAATGGGAGGGAAATGTTGACGTGTTAAGGCTCCCCCAAATCTACGCGACTTTTACGGCGACAGCGACAAATAATCGTCGCGATTTTGTTGTTGACTGACTTGACTTACACGATGCGAATCACAGCAAAATCGCGTCGCTGTGACTAAGACGCACTCATCAAACAGTGCATGTAGCGAAACATTAGCGAAATCGCTACGATTGTTTGTCGCTGTCGCCGTAAAAAGTCGCTCAGATCTGGGGGAGCTTTTAATTGCTTTATGGAAGCCGAGGAGTCTTCTGCACTTCCACAAGTAAACACTTAGAGTTTGGATATGGGGGAGGGATTCGATTTGGTAAACGATAAGTATATAATTTAAAATGAATGCGCCTAACCGGATTCGCGATATTACTCGATAAACGCATTGAACGCTGAACAAGTGTTCGTCACTCGCCCCCATAAAGCTAGCGACAAGATCAAAAGATCAAATACTACTAACGTGTTCCGCGACTATTCCACCGTGCTACACAAGCGGTGCGCAACACGATTGATCCTGCCCTCATCGCCCACCCCCGCAGGAGCCAAGCGTCAAGGTCGAAGGATCCCAACAACCACTCCGAATAAGTGAATCACTAACATTTGAAAAATGTTCATTTCTTACTTTTGAAAAGTTATTTCTTCTTTACATAGAAAGTGATCTAGTATGGTTTTACTTGCTGGACGAGTGATGCATGTATTTGAGCAAATAGAGTCATACGATTCTAGTAGACTTTTGTATCTCAGGACAACATTTGAGATTTGCATCTTCAAATGGATGAGGTGATTATAATGACGTCCCCGTGCGGTCTTGAAATAGAAAATTATTTGGTCACCAGATTACGCCTTGTGCTGCTTCTTGATTCTCAAACATTAACCATGATGACCCGCTAAAAGCAGCCTATGCACTGTACTTGAGCAATTCTTTTGGGACGCAGATCTAATCCTCTGCAGCCAACTCTTGGTCGGCGCGCCATAGGCGCTGCAATTTTAACATAATGTGAGTGACAGCCGTAAGTTACTACATTCCAGCACTCGGCATCCGCACACATTCTCTCTATTATATTGTCGGGATACTTGTCCTCTCCACATGTAGTGAGCATGCGACCTCTCACAACAATGAAACTGGGGCAATCGAACACGATATGCTCGCAATCGACACACGGAGCACCAGCCAAATAGGGGCACTGACACAGATTCCTAAGTTAGAAGAGTTTTTTGGAAACTTGTGAAAAAATGGTGCAAAAAATACCGAGAAAACAAAAACAGTTATTCGCGATATAATTTTTTTTTTTTTGTTTGCCGGTAAAAAATGAAGCTGGCGGTAGAAGGGGTTAACTGAGAGCTGACAGGTACGATGATTACTCTTTGCCCAGGGAAGTCAAAGAAATTTCCCATTACGAAAAGATCCTGGACCGACCGGGAATCGAACCCAGACACCTTTAGCATGGCTTTGCTTGTAGCCGCGGACTCTAACAACTCAGCTAAAGGTAGGCCCCACAGCTCCTTATAGCAGTCCAATTTGCTCATCGTTATCACCCGTTGAAACGCGGCTTTCATCAGATGCAAGTTCACCTTAGCTTTCTGAAGACAACATATGGCTCTTTATGCAGGCTGTAAGTGGACAATGAGTCTGTCATTGGGCACCACTAACTTCTTAGGCTCCAGCTTTCTCGGCAAAGTTGCGTCATCGGCAAAACATCAATTGTTTGGAGCGTCGCTTAGTGCTCGAAGTGCCTTAACGGACAGGTCCATGTCTTCCACATTCATTGGTCCATTCCTTCTTCATTATACTGTAAAACGTATCTGACCCAATGCTTTCATGTACCATCTGTTCACTATGAATGTATTCGTCGATGATTCTCCATTTAATGTTGTTCATCAGCGACGGGCTGCAGAAGATGATGTCGTATTCTTTCAAAATAAAACATTAATTTTTTTTTATTCATGGCGTCACCAGCGGTTATATTTTCTCATTTTATTTTTTTTTTTTTTCACCTTGCGCAAACTGGACTCAAACCGTCCGCGTCGAAAATCGTTATTAGACTGAGGAGCATGCGCAACAACATCGACCAGTCTTACTGCGACGCATACCCCTGTCTCTTTTACTCATTCACTTCGCTTCATTCCATTCCATTCAGTACCAGCGTCGTAGCGTCAGTCGACGTATTTCTCTTCTGCATCCATTCAGCTTAACCCCTCTGTCTCCGCATCCATTCTCGCTGTTCGCATACATTCTCGTGTTCATTTCGATCACTTGCGCTAGAAGCGAATGCAAAACTTACGATTACACTGAACGAAATGCTCTAGAATTAAAATATTCAAAGTTTTCTTTTAGCGGCGAAGTTAAATATTTTGATTCCTTATGATAGAATTGTTATTCTTTTTTTTCTTAATTTACTCTATAATACTACATTCGTTCTCTTCTCTACTTTTCATATAATTAATACATAAAAGTGCCGTCATATAGCATTGCCAAAAAAAGTGTTAATACATATTTTTTTAATAAATATCTTTACAAGTTTTTTTTAGTTTTACAAAAAAAAATCTATACGAGTATCCCAACATCTATGGAGTATCCCAACATTTTGTTACATAATTATTTCATCAAACCATACATAATCATATATGAATCTAACTATTTCCAATAAATTTGCATCTATTATAAGTCTTGCACTCTTCGTTTTATCTTGTCAATCGTTTCTTCTTGGAATTTTATTATTTTGAATACTTTTTGATATTATTGATGTTTGAAACTGTTCTTGCGTGGGACTTATTTAGTTTGATGATAATATCTTATTATTTTGTTTCGTAATTTATTTAACTGCAAAATTTATAACATTAATAATTAATTGTTCGAATATTTTATAAAATACTATAAGAAACATGATCATGATAATATGCAACTGTCGTATTTATATCACACTTTTATTTAGGTCATATAAGTTCAAATACCCAAAAACATACTAATTGACAAATATTATCACCAGTTCAACCTATCGCCAAAAAATTTCCCGGTTTCCGCATTAAATTGTAATTTCCCGTGTTCTTTTCTCTTTTTTTACAATTTCTACAATCAAATTTAATCAATAACTCGATCCTAGTTCTAAAAAAAATCCATTTTGTTATTACCTTTCATATTTGTTTTTATATCGAAGAAGATTTGTGTATTGAAAATAATTCCTGATTTTACGATATCAATAAATCCTTGACACAACTTTCTATTCAATTTTACCAATATTGTTTCACAAGATTTTTTTTAATGTAAAATTTAAAGCGTAAATTGTTTTTTCAACGCTACCGGAATGAAAACGTACCTTTTATTGAATGAAACAAACTATTATAGTACAATAAAAAACCGTATTGGATACAATACAGCGTATTGTAATTTAATGTCGAAGCAACTTCATTCTTGTTTGTAGATACAATTTAATATTATGTAACAGATCACTGTTTGCTTTTTTTAAATGGTTTTTATACCTTACAATGTAGGTCATTCCTGTTTCCATGTTAAGCATTTTTTTTATGTGTGGCTTAACTGAAATTGACTGAATAATTATAACTATTCTATTTTAAATGTATAATACAATAATATTCAGTATAATGTTCTAACAAGCAGTAAACATTGACCTTAAAATTACTTAGACAAGCTTTCCAGTTAAGTAATTAATCTCATGTTCACAATAGCCAAAGGAAAGATTAAAATTTCATAATCAATTTTCTATCTATGTTTTTAAATAGAGAATTGTTTTTTAATGTTTCATATATTTTTATTTAAATTAACCTTTGATAATACACTCACAAGAAAAAAAGTAAAAAAACTAGAATCTCAATGTTCTTAACCATTCATATTTTCAATGAAATATTTGAATAAGTACTTCTTAGTTGTCTTTTACGGAGACAGCTTTTTTTTAACATTTCTATACGTTGCAATAATATGTTTTTAATTCAGATTAAACCTCAGGCAATCATTTGTTTTTTTTTTTTTTTTTAAACGAAAATTAGTACGTTATTATCGGAGTTGATTCACTTTCTGAATTTTTGAGCACTTGAATTTCTCGTTTTTTTAACATTTCTCGAATTTAAAATATTTATTATTATTATTATTTTTTTTTAACTTACTATTCAATATAACTTTGATTTTCTGAAAAGGTCAACAACCATTACCTTTTTTTTTTGACATATTCAAAATTAAAGGGTTAGCTACCCTTAATTTTCCGTAATTCATTAGTACTGTAACACAACATCTCTTCTTACCACGGTTGAGTTTTCCTATGGTTAATATTTGACATATTCTAGACTTGAAAACTTGTGAAAACACAAATCAAAACAACAACATTATGTGGTATAATCAATTCAAGATCTTTAATAACAAATTTACAAATAAAACAAAGTCAGAAATTTTCCATTTAACTGCTAATTGAATGAATTTTCATGTTCCAAATTTTCATCATGGATGGAGCAACGAACAAGTTTTATATTTCTTTATCGCAATACTAGCTGGTTTTCATCACTTTCGCTTAGATGGAGCTGACCAGGCTCCTCAAGAATCCGTCTAATAACAAAACCAGAGAACTTGCAATCAGCATTCTCAGCAACAAAATTTACATGTTCAATATCCTAATAAGTATTACTAACAGATTTTCATCACTTTTGTTGGATGTTCAGCGCTTACTGAATAATCTACCAAGACCAGAAAAAATTTAAATCAACTTTCACAATAAAACGAATTTGACATGTTCTAATCCCAATGAATCCCAAATAAAATTCATCACATCTCTTGGCTTACGATCAATTTTCGCCGAAAACAAATTTTACATGTTCTAAGCCTCAATGAGTAATACTAGCTGATTTTCATTATTTCTTTCGATGGCGCTGACCAGGCTTCTGAAAAACTCATCAATTAGCAAACCAGAAAACTTCCAACCAGAATGTTACTACACACGATTTTTTTCACGTTCTATTTCTCAATAAATGATACTGTGTGATTTTAACCACTTTTCTTGGGTGTAGCTGAAAATTCCGTCAAGTACCAAACCAGAAAATTTCAAATCAAGTTTCTCAACTAACGAATTTTACATGTTATATGTTTAAATAGGAAATACTAGCTGGTTTTCATCACTTCTCTTGGATGGAGCTGACCAGGCTCCTTGAAAAATTCCTTCAAGTGACAAACCAGAAAATTTCTAATCAAGTTTCTCAACAAACGATATTTACATGTTCTCTATTTAAATAGGTAATACTAACTGGTTTTCATCACTTCTCTTGGATGGAGCTGACCAGGCTCCTGAAAAGTTCCTTCAAGTGACAAAACCAGAAAATTTCTAATCGAGTTTCTCAACAAACGATTTTTACATGTTCTCTATTTAAATAGCTAGCTGGTTTTCATCACTTTTTCTTGGATGGAGCTGACCAGGCTCCTGAAAAATTCCTTCAAGTGACAAAACCAGAAAAATTTCTAATCAAGTTTCTCAACAAACGATATTTACATGTTCTCTATTTAATAGGTAATACTAGCTAGCTTTCATCACTTTCTTTTGGATGGAGCTGACCAGGCTCCCTGAAAAGTTCCTTCAAGTGACAAAACCAGAAAATTTCTAATCGAGTTTCTCAACCAAACGATTTTTACATGTTCTCTATTTAAATAGGCAATACTAGCTGGTTTTCATCACTTCTTCTTGGATGGAGGCTGACCAGGCTCCTGGAAAAATTCCTTCAAGTGACAAAAACCAGAAAAATTTCTAATCAAGTTCTCAACAAACGATGATTTTTATGTTCTCTATTTAAATAGGGTAATACTAGCTGGCTTTCATCACTTCTTTTGGATGGAGCTGACCAGGCTTCTGAAAAAGTTCCTTCAAGTGACAAAACCAGAAAATTTCTAATCGAGTTTCTCAACAAACGATTTTTACATGTATCTCTATTTTAAATAGGAAATACTAGCTGGTTTTAATCACTTTTCTTGGATGGAGCTGACCAGGCTCCTGAAAAATTCCTTCAAGTGACAAAAACCAGAAAATTTCTAATCAAGTTTCTCAACAAACGATATTTACATGTTCTCTATTTAAATAGGTAATACTAGCTGGTTTTCCATCACTTCTCTTGGATGGAGCTGACCAGGCTCCTGAAAAGTTCCTTCAAGTGACAAAACCAGAAAATTTCTAATCGAGTTTCTCAACAAACGATTTTTACATGTTCTCTATTTAAATAGGAAATACTAGCTGGTTTTCATCACTTTTCTTGGATGGAGCTGACCAGGCTCCTGAAAAATTTCCTTCAAGTGACAAAACCAGAAAATTTCTAATCAAGTTTCTCAACAAAACGATATTTTTATGTTCTCTATTTAAATAGGTAATACTAGCTGGCTTTCATCACTTCTTTTGGATGGAGCTGACCAGGCTCCTGAAAAGTTCCTTCAAGTGACAAAACCAGAAAATTTCTAATCGAGTTTCTCAACAAACGATTTTTACATGTTCTCTATTTAAATAGGAAATACTAGCTGGTTTTCATCACTTTTCTTGGATGGAGCTGACCAGGCTCCTGAAAAATTCCTTCAAGTGACAAAACCAGAAAATTTCTAATCAAGTTTCTCAACAAACGATATTTACATGTTCTCTATTTAAATAGGTAATACGAGCTGGTTTTCATCACTTCCCTTGGATGGAGCTGCCAGACTCCTGACAAATTCTTTCAAGTAACAAAACCAGAAATTTCCTAATCAATTTCACAATAATCAAATTTACATGTTCTATGTTTAAATAGGCAATAATAGCTGGCTTTCATCACTTCTTTTGGATGGAGCTGACCAGGCTCCTGAAAAGTTCCTTCAAGTGACAAAACCAGAAAATTTCTAATCGAGTTTCTCAACAAACGATTTTTACATGTTCTCTATTTAAATAGGCAATACTAGCTGGTTTTCATCACTTCTCTTGGATGGAGCTGACCAGGCTCCTGAAAAATTCCTTCAAGTGACAAAACCAGAAAATTTCTAATCAAGTTTCTCAACAAACGATATTTTTATGTTCTCTATTTAAATAGGTAATACTAGCTGGCTTTCATCACTTCTTTTGGATGGAGCTGACCAGGCTCCTG
Source organism: Aedes aegypti (assembly GCF_002204515.2). Classification (NCBI taxonomy): domain Eukaryota; kingdom Metazoa; phylum Arthropoda; class Insecta; order Diptera; family Culicidae; genus Aedes; species Aedes aegypti. Next base: position 632 of record NW_018734962.1, on the reverse strand, counting down.
AAAAGTTCCTTCAAGTGACAAACCAGAAAATTTCTAATCGAGTTTCTCAACAAACGATTTTTACATGTTCTCTATTTAAATAGGAAATACTAGCTGGTTTTCATCACTTTTCTTGGATGGAGCTGACCAGGCTCCTGAAAAATTCCTTCAAGTGACAAAACCAGAAAATTTCTAATCAAGTTTCTCAACAAACGATATTTACATGTTCTCTATTTAAATAGGTAATACTAGCTGGTTTTCATCACTTCTCTTGGATGGAGCTGACCAGGCTCCTGAAAAGTTCCTTCAAGTGACAAAACCAGAAAATTTCTAATCGAGTTTCTCAACAAACGATTTTTTACATGTTCTCTATTTAAATAGGAAATACTAGCTGGTTTTCATCACTTTTCTTGGATGGAGCTGACCAGGCTCCTGAAAAATTCCTTCAAGTGACAAAACCAGAAAATTTCTAATCAAGTTTCTCAACAAACGATATTTTTATGTTCTCTATTTAAATAGGTAATACTAGCTGGCTTTCATCACTTCTTTTGGATGGAGCTGACCAGGCTCCTGAAAAGTTCCTTCAAGTGACAAAACCAGAAAATTTCTAATCGAGTTTCTCAACAAACGATTTTTACATGTTCTCTATTTAA